>NC_092701.1:35748519-35908519 GCF_964275005.1 Diadema setosum
GAAAATTTTGACATTTTACAGTCCAAAAACTGCCGTTTGTAGCTGTACTTTTTTCGCTTAGGAAATGAAGGGGTTGGGGGCGCACCGGGCGCAACTGCTGGCAATTACTGGCAGCAACATCAGAATAGCATAGCATGGCATGACGATTAAATGCGAGCGAGCGAAGCGAGCGAGCTTGAAAATTTTGACATTTTACAGTCCCAAAACTGCTTTTTGTAGCTACATTCTTTCGCTTTGAAAATTAAGGGGGGGGGGGCACCGGGAGCAACTGCTGGCAATTACTCGGCAGCAACATCAGGAGAATAGCATAGCGATTGAATGCGAGCAAGCGAAGCAAGCGAGCTTGAAAATTTTGACACTGTACAGTCCAAAAACGGCAGTTTGTAGCTTTATTTTTTCGCTTAGGAAATTAAGGGGGGTGGGGTGCACCGGGCGCAACTGCTGACAATTACTGGCAGCAACATCAGAAGAATGACATAAGGATTACATGCGAGCGAGCTTGAAAATTTTGACATTTCACAGTCCCAAATCTGCCGTTTCGCTTTGAAAAATAAGGGGGGGGGACGCACCGGGCGCAACTGCTGGTAATTACTCGGCAGCAACATCGGGAGAATGGCATGACGATTAAATGCGAGCGAGCGAAGCGAGCGAGCTTGAAAATTTTGACATTGTACAGTCCCAAAACGGCAGTTTGTAGCTATATTTTTTCGCTTAGGAAATGAAGGGAGTGGGGCGCACCGGACGCAACTGCTGGCAATTACTGGCAGCAACATCAGGGGAATGACATATCGATTAAATGCGAGCAGGGAGGTGTTTCTCTTCCCACCTCCCTGATTCGAGCGAGCTTGAAAATTTTGACATCTTACAGTCCCCAAACTGCCGTTTGTAGCTATATTTTTTTCGCTTTGAAAAATAAGGGGGCACACCGGGCGCAACTGCTGGCAATTACCCGGCAGCAACATCAGGAGAATGGCATGACGATTCAATGCGAGCGAGCGAAGCGAGCGAGCGTGAAATTTTGACATTTTACAGTCCAAAACCTGCCGTTTGTAGCTGTACTTTTTTCGCTTTGGGAATTAAGGGATGGGGGCGCACCGGGCGCAACTGCTGGTAATTACTGGCAGCAACAAATATCTCGTAAACACATTTATGATGTAATCTGGGGAAATTTCAATCCCAGAAGTGTATAACACTTTTCGTACTATTCTGGCAAACTGTTTATGATATGTCTTGCCTTTTCTGTGGGATTGTTTAATTAGGGATTAAAGAATCCATTTTTCTGTTCGTGAGATGAATGTTGTATATCAGTAAAATTGGCTGCGAATAAACTTGTCTTATTAATCTATTGATTTATGTTTGTTAACAGGTGAACTTTCTAGTGCTTTTTGCACATCTCCCATGAAAACAACAAGAAATCTGGTTAATAGGTCTGGACCATTAATCTAAAGCAATGTTCATTAGACTAAAGGAGGTACTTGCATATGGCAAAATATGGGAATCGACACGCGTTCCTTTTGTTTTTTCTGGAGGCAAACGAATTATACTAACTGAGCAAAATCACTGCCAATATGGAGAGGGTAAATGTGTTGCAATTCCTACGACTGAAACTCGTACAAGGCTGTTCACGAACTCGTTTGTTATCTAAAATTTTAGATCTTTGCATTACAGTATATAGCCTATAAGCTAGCTAGGTGGGGATGCAGCTGGTCTGATGCGACGAGACTACGAACAGTGGATGCGCGCGAATACGCCGCCTATGATCTAGTTGTTTGTCGTTGTTTTCTTTTTTTTTTAAATCGGTGGCAGTCTTCTTACACGGAAAAAAAAAAACTGCGATCGTGGCGCCTAGCGGACGCGGTAGATGCGTCCACTGTTTGTAGTCTCGCCCCATCAGGTGTATCGCTTGGCAAAGACAATTATCTCGCTGCATCATACGTTTCAGCAAATTACAAAGACAATAACTGCATTCTCCGCCTAGATTATAGGCTATGCAATAATCCATCATGCTGAAATCAACATCACCACATTTCTTTTTGTTTGTTTTTTTTTTTTGTTCCTACATCTTTTTCTTGGGAGAATTTCAGGGGGGGATATTTGTACAGGCCATCCCCCCCTCCTTCAAAAGTGGGGGGGATATATCCCCCCCATCCCCCCCGGGATTTACGCCCATGTTCAGAGTATTAAACAGTGTTTCGAGGTTCTCATGGGAGTAAAAAATATTAGTATCATCCGCAAAAAGTATAAATGTAAGAGTTTTCGATGTATTCATTATATCATTGATATATACAAGGAACAGTAGGGGGCCAAGAATTGATCCCTGGGGAACACCACATACAATATTAGAATTCGGAGATTTGGATGACTTAAATAGTACATATTGCTTTCTGTTGGATAAATAATCAATAATCGGAGGAGAGAGAGAGAACATTGTGTATTTAAAGGCCACTATTTGATGAATATATCAAGTGAGATATATCACACTCGAATACAGTATCTGATGCGATCTAGGAGCCAGTGTCTTGTCTAGTAGCTGCAAATGAATGACGAAGTACTGATGTAGTACATTACGGTTATTCGTTTTTCTCAATGTAAAGCACACAGCTACAAAAGTGCCCTGTATTCATGCTTCATGCACCGTGCCATATGGGTATTCAGGTACAGTAAACCATAATATTTGCAAGTCTACTTCTTTGTCGGTGCCCAGAAACCGCACACAATTACGATCAGAAACATTTTACTCCAGTAAACACAATGGTAGAAAAAAAAATAGTGTGTGAAGTCAGACGTGGAAGAAGAGGATTGGGGTTTAAAATTAATAGGAATTTATAACCTTTGTCGCCCGTGTGCTTATCATTGTCAGCCCATTTCCCATTGAAACCGTGCTACTCACACACAAGTGACTGGGCCCCATTTCATAAAAAGTTGATATGATAACAACTCTTGCTGGAATGACAATTGTCATGGTAATGACAAGAATGCAGTTTCCTGATTGGCTGTTGCTATGGGAAGTTGTCATTCCAGCAAGAGTTGACATCCTAATATCTTTTATGAAACGGGGCCCTGATGAACAGTCAGTTGGTGGAATCTATGAATTAGCGCATATCTGTGCTTGTATGTGTAGTTCCATATTCTGTCTATTCTTGTACATACCGTCAGAAGAAGCTTGCCAGCTATCTATCCATGGAGAATGGGAAGACGGTATAGTTAACGCCAAACATCATCTCAAAGGGGAAAACTTTCACTCCCCTCTTTTTGGTACTCAGTGGACTAACTACACCTCTGGTAAGAGACATTTCTGTACCCTTGAACAACCGTATGGTGAGCCTTCGGAATGTATTTCCGCATTTGATGCACAGATACGTGTCTTTACTTACAGTACAGTTCAATTTAATCTAAATTTTACTTTACTTTTCGAAAAGAACAAAGACATGTCACTTTCATTTCATTTCATTTCATTTTCATTTTCATTTTATTTCAACACGGTAATAAAAGAAAACTTGCTCAGCCATCGGCTGTTATTCTGCAAGTCCGTGCATGTATACAATGTAACAGAACGAAAACAGATTCAGTAAAAGCATATAACAATGATTGAAAATAAGAACAAAAACAGAGAGAAAAAAATCACAAAGAAAGAGAAAAAGTATATCTACATAATAATTATAATAGCACATGAAAAAATGCAGACATTGACAAAAGATTGACATAAAACAAATGTCAATAATACTCATCGCTTAACATAATAGGAAACTTTATGATATATTGATCACGTTGATATGATAATATGATATATAATGGAGTGAATATCAAACTAAACCTGAAATTATTAAAACTCGTAATCTTAATATTATCTGGAACATCATTCCACACTATCCCCTGTATTGTAAACTTCTACGTTTGAAATTAGTTGAAAATCTACACAACTCGAATTTTAACATATTGTATCTGAAAAAATAATTTGTGTATTTAAATGAAAACAACTCACGCAAACTTCGGGATAAACCCAATGAGCAATTTTATGCATGGCATGTAACATTCTGTGTCTCTGTCTTATTTCAATACTAAAAATACTTAATTGATCATATATTAATTGTGTTGAACACGTCCAATTAACTCTCAGAACGGTACGCAATGCCCGGTTTTGTAATCTTTGCAATTTATAAGTTAAAGGGATCGTATAGTTTTGGTTGAGACCTAATTTCAGGTTTCTAACATTGTTTGGTAAGATAATGAGAAACCACTTATGAAATATGAAAGAGCATGTAATTCTATGAGGAATTCAACTTTTATTTGATGAAAATTGGTTTTGAAATGGCTGAGATATCCAAAAAATAGCAATTGTAATAAAGTGTGGGACCCACACTTTGTTACGATTGTTTTGTTTTACTTTGTTTTTGGATGTTTCTGTCATTCCAAACCCGATTTTCATCAAACAAACTTTGAATTCCTCTTAAAATGGTATGCTCTGTACTATATCATAAGTGTTTTCTTGGTATCTCGCAAAAAGTTAAAAGCCAAATTCTCATCTCCACCAATACTGTACCATCTCTTTAACATTTTACTGCAATTTGACCACACTACATCACAGTAATCAAATCTACCTTGTATAATACTCTTATAATATATCAATGCTGTCTGTTGTGTTAAATAAGGTCGTATTCGTTTCAATAGATATATTCTACTTATTATTTCCTTTGATATTTTTCCAATATGCTGATCCCAATTTAGATGTTCATCAATAACAACGCCAAGATATGTAATATGTGTTACTTGTTTAATTTCATATGATTCAATATGCACATTAAAATGCTTTACACTTTTTAATCGTTTTTGGTACCAAGCAATAAACACTCACATGTATTTTTAAGTACAATTTTATTCTCTTTAAGCCAGTGATTTACTGCTTCCAAATTCTTGTTGAGAGTATCGTCCACAGATTCAGCATTCCTATGTGCAGTGTATATACAGGTGTCGTCAGCATACAGAGACACCTTACATTCATCAAGGCATTCCGCTAGGTCGTTGACGTATATCACAAATAACAGAGGACCTAAGGTGCTCCCTTGTGGAACGCCACACTCAATAACTCTCTCGGGGGATTTTACACCATTTACAACAGTATACTGAACGCGATTGAACAAATAGTGCTCTCCCCATTTCAGTGCGTTACCGGTGACACCCAGTCTTTTCAGTTTGGATAACAATACCTTGTGGTCAACAGTGTCGAAAGCCTTTTTCAGGTCCAATGTTACTACCCCAACTAGATTACCTCGATCGAGCTTGTCTAACCATTCCTCTGTTACTTTTAACAATGCAGTGGTAGTCGAATTGTTAATAGGGCGAAAACCAGACTGTTGATCGCAGAGAAGATGATGACTGGTCAAATAATCATATAGTTGGGCAAATATTATCTTTTCAAAAATCTTAGCAAAAACAGGTAAAGTACTGATTGGTCTGTAATTTCCAGTCACCATTTTATTCCCACCGTTAAAGACAGGTATAATTTTAGAAACTTTCTGTTCATCTGGAACAGAGGCTTGTTTGATTGACATATTCAGTATATATGTTAGAGGTTTAACGATTAAATGAGCAATTGGTTTGATAAGCGACATTGGAATATCATCGTTTCCACAAGCTTTTTTCACAGACATCTTCATAATTACTTCAAGTGTTTCATGCTCTTCTATGTCTTTAAATGATGATAAACATGACTCATTACAATGATCGGACGGGTCGTTGCCAAGATCAACATAATCAACGCCGTTCTTAGTGATACTATTCTGAAGTGTTTTTCCAATCTCAGCGAAGTAATCATTGAAGTTTTCAGCCAGGGTTTTTTTCCCCATTGTATCGGACACCATCTCGTTCAATTTCATCTATTCTTTCATGACTTTGTTTCTTTGGCATTACATAACTCAGCGTTTGCCATACATCACCGGATTGACCGTTACTTGCCTTTACAGTATTGGTAATAAAATCTCTTTCCGCTTTACGTATTTCAGCTGTTACACAATTTCTTGCCTTTTTATATCGGTCCCAGTCGTCTTTTTCATGAGTCAGTCCAGCTTTGCGTTTCAACATATTACGATCTCTGATGAGTTGTAGCACATGATCAGTAATCCATGGGGATTCCTTTTTCTTAATACGTTTGCGTTTCAATGGAGCATTATGGTCTATTACTTTCAAAAGTTCTCTTTCGAAAGCAGAGTACGCAGAACCAACATCAGTGGCATTATATACACAGTCCCAGCGCAGTTTACTTATATCTTCTGCATATTTAATAATATCTACTTTTTAAATATTTCTTCTAACTTTATATCTATGTGAGTGTTCTTTACACATTTTTTCCCATGTACAGGAAACCATATAATGGTCGCTTAATGAGACTGGAATAACGTCTATACTCTTCCAACTTTATCCAGATTGTTAACCAATATAACATCAACCAAACTAGAAGTATCAACAGTAACTCGTGTAGGTGAAGATACAACTTGGGTTAATCCGAAAGCTTCAGTCAACTCTTTCAGATGCTTACTTTGCCAGGACTGATGACCTGCAAGCATGTTACAATTCAGATCACCTAGTATGATATAATCCTGTTGCAAATCGTCTAATTTATGAAGTACAGATTCAAACAAATCAAACACTCGAGCATTAAAGTTTGGTGGTCTGTACCACACAATAACAACAATTGATTTTACATTCATTGGTTTTAACTCAACTGCAATCATTTCCAAAGATTCATCACATAAATCTGACCTTGCATCATAACTAATTGATTTCTTTTTAATATAAAGATTATGATTATTGCTATTCCTCCACCCATGCGATTTCTATCTTTTCTAATTACATCATATACATCAATATCAATTTCTACATTGAATATCTCTTCATTCAACTGTGTCTCACATATAGTCATCACATCAATATCAGACAAATCTACACTTTTAAGCATTTCATAAATATTTTTGGTCAGGGACAAACAATTCAAATGAGATCATTTCAATCCTTTTTCAGCTCAGATTGTAGTTATGATTCGACAGTCAACGATCTCTCTTTTGGTTTTGAGATGTCAATATCACTTTGTACATGTATTTCAGATTTCTTTGATTTCATATCATATCCTGGTAATTCGGCTAAGTGGCATCGAGTACATATCCAATCAATATCACTTAGAAAGACATCATTACTTTCACCATGCACAACAGTCTAAGTGACACCATTCACGACAATTAACACAAAGAAGTGCATTTTGATTATTTCTGACCTTTTTTCTTACAGAGTACATGGATAGCTTAGTCCCATCCAGTCTATTTTCCTTGCTCCTTTGAGTAATATTGATTCTCACCTCGAATCATTCCAGTCTCTGTAGTTTCTGATGGTGATCTTTCTGTCGTGTGATCCAGGGAGAGACAGCAACGCCGTGATTTTTCCATCGTTTGTCCAAACTCGCTTCACTGTTGATTTCTGCTTGGCAGCGTTGATCAGTTCCCGTCGATGTTGAGTCAGGTCTTCTTGGATGAAGATTCTTGTACCCCGAAGTCTGGCCTTGGCGTCGAACACTGCTCGCTTGGTGTTGTACGTGTTGAACTTCACAATGAGTGGTTTGGGCCCTTCAGCAGATCTCGCTCCCGGTCTCACTTTCTTTGGTAATATAGAATAAGGTTTCACTAGCAAAGCAAAGTAAACTTAGAAGAGTGTAAAATAACCTTGTAGTAATAATACGTTGTCATGAGAACTGAAGTGATAAAGATAAAATATCAACACGCAAACTTCGAAAAATGGAGAGACCCGCTAAAAAGACAAAGCTTGTAGAACGTGGGCCCCTCAGGTACAGGATGTCAAAAGAAAAAATAAGTTAAAGCACAAAAGAAAAAAAAAGTCTGAAAATAAAAGGTCTAGAAGCCAATAAAATGTTAAGTTAAAGTTTGATGTAACTCTCTGTGAACAACGTTTTCGCTCGAATTATGTCACCAATTCTTGGTGTTCCTGCTCCATGTGATTCTCTTGTGCGAACTTAATCATTCTCTTGATAAAACCATCGGTGCTGAAAGTAAGGGTTCAATTAAAAGATCTTACATGCGATGGGTCCAAGAGGGTGAAAGAAGCTCACGATATCCTTTTGAGTCTGAAAAAAAAAATGTATAGAAAGATAAATTATACAATTTTAAGAGAAAATTATGACTTAGTGCTTGTGATTCAGATGATATGTCAAAATAAATTCATATTTTCATCAATATGCGTATAAAAGATAAATAAGTGACAGTGATGATATCAAGATGACCCTTTGGATGATATTGGTATTCCTCTCTGAGAGGAAAAATGATAGATTGTTTTTGTATCATCCTATAACTAAGAGGTGTATGACAGCATGAAATTCATCTAAACCCTGGTATAGTATAGCGTGAAGTTGCCCTAACCATGTACGTGATGGGCGCTGCATCGTTTCATAATTAGCCCATGGGCCAGGCCAGATATTGGTACCATCTGAGGTGGCAAAACCTTTTTGGTGTCATTTTGTTTGTCAGGCATAGATATGCTTATCAAGCTATGATAGCATTTCCAAATGAGTAGCTTAGTCCTAATAAATGAATTTTTAACCCGTTTGGTTTCGCTGTTATATCCCTTCACTTCTGAATCGAAACTAACCGCTATAGAAAGAAGAGCACTGTCTTCTGTATGTCCACAGGTGTTCTGTTGTAAACGCGGTGCGCTTAGTCTTTATTCAAGGCAGCGAAGGGAATATCCAAGGGTTATGATGTCCACAGCGCTTAGTCTTTATTCTAGACGGCGAAGGGAATATCCAAAGCTAATGATACAGTGTATATCCCTTTATCTAAAAAGCAAAAAAAAAAAAAAAAAATTCCTAGTGGAAATTTTCAAAGGTCACACTCTGCCTGTCTTTGGTCAAAGAGCGTCAAAAATATGTGGCATTGGTCGGGTTGATGGCTGAAATCTATGACTAAGCTACTACTCTGGAAATGCTATTATACTTTTATAGCAAAATAATATTCCTTAGATATAAAATGCACAACTAGAACTTGCCACCTCAGGTGGTACCAGTAACCCATTTTTCGGGTCTTGGCCCATGGACAAATTGTATGACAATTGTTTCCGTGTGTGTGTGTGTGTGTGTGTGTTTGTCTGATTAACAACAATATCAGTTCTGGTAAACACTGCAAAAAAAAAACAACAAAACAAAACAATTTACCGTTATCATATCTAAAGTTACTAATAAAAGGAATTATCTATACTGTTTTTATACTACCCTCTCAACAAATACATCAGTTTTAAACAAAAATCACTCTGTTCATTTACAATAGTATTTATTATTACGTATTGTAGTGTACCTGTTCATTTACAATAGTATTTATTATTACGTATTGTAGTGTACCGGTTCATTGTTTAATGGAAATAAAGCTACATTGGCGTGGCATTAGTGTTTTCACCTCAGCGTTTTCACCGGAAAATGATGAATAATCAAAAATACGGCAAAATCCACGAGGAATTGCTTTTTTGTTTGTTTTTTAGATAAAGGGATATACACTGTATCATAGGCTTTGGATATTCCCTTCGCCGTCTTGAATAAAGACTAAACGCACCGCGTTTAGCTCTGGACAGCATCACCCTTTGGATATTCCCTTCGCCGCCTTGAATAAATACTAAGCGCACCGCGTTTACAACAGAACACCTGTGGACATACCATGAGCTCCATGGACATACAGAAGACCGTGCTCTTGTTTCTATAGCGGTTAGCCTCGATTCAGAAGTACAGGGATATAAAAACGAGACCAAATTGGTTAAAAATTCATTTATTAGGACTAAGCTACTCATTTGGAAATGCTATCATAGCTTGATAAGCATATCTATGCCTAACAAACAAAATGACACCAAAAAGGTATTGCCACCTGAGATGGAACCAATAACCAATTTTTCGCCTCTTGGCCCATGGACTAAATAGGGAGCTTTAGATTTTAGACGCTCGGACGTTCAAAGGGGAAAAAACATGGTCTGAGCGTGCGCAGTAGCGCACGTCATTAGGGGTCAAGTTACTGCGCACGCTCAGACCATGTTTTTTTCCCTTTGAACGTCCGCGCGTCTAAAATCTAAAGCTCCCTAATTATAATAGTGACAGAAGGGAGGAACAAACGGAAGTAGTGTGATAGTTGACTCCGGTACCTTTATTGCCAAGCTTTCGACTGTTTGACCGGTCTTCTTCAGGGCTTTTGAAATTCTGAAAATCACAGCAAAGCAAAAACAGCAATATGAATTCAATTAACTTGCACTCCACCAACAATATGGCGGTTTTAGCAATAAAACAGCTATTGGTTGCTTTTCGCAATGTTGAATTTCAAGAGCCCTGAAAAGACCAGTCAAACCGTCGAAAGTTTGGCAATTTATAAGGCGCTGGAAGTGAAGTATACCTCGCTACGTGCTCAGGGTCCTCCTGAAACTAGCCTTTTGGCAAGGCCTCGTGGCTGAAAAAGAGACTAACTGCGAGAGAACGGGTAAATGCGAGACTCGGTCTCGCGTTCACCCATTTCTCGCAGTGCTCGGTGTGGCGAGTTAATCTCAATCTTCAGCCACGAGGCCTTGCCAAAAGGCTATCCTGAGACCTGCTACAAGTATATATATATATATATATATATATATATATATATATATATATATATAATGTACGTTTTGTACGTTCGTTTTGTACGGGGGGGGGTAGGTTGATAGGTTAAATAAAAATGATGAGTTTGTTCGGTTAATTTAAGCATGCTTTTTTATGACACGTTTTGGGAAATGCTGTATTCTCAAGAGAGTGTAAGAGAATTTATGTAATAAAGCGGATATTGAGTAATCTTATCAAGTTGATCAAGACATTTTTTCCCTATTAAGAGTTATACTTAATCAGATATATTTATGTATATAGCGTGTGCTCTGCAAAAAAAAAAAAGAAGAAAAAGAAAAGAAGGAAGTTATGTTAAAAAAGTGATTTAGTAGCACAATTTCTTTTTGGGTGTGTGGGTAATAAGGCACATTTGGATTGGCTTGATTAGGCTGATCGAAATAGCTTTTTTTTTCTGAGAGTTATGCAAAATTTTATGTCATTTTTCTAATAAAAATATGGTATGATTTGGAAAAAACCCCAAATATATTGTACTGTATGTTGGAAAATGATTCAGCAGCACAAGAAAGAAGAATACAGAGCTCTGCTTTTTTTTTTGTTGTTGTTGTTGTTGGTAAAATTAATTTCATTGTTAATATGGATTTGATATTGAATGAAACTCAAATAAAGAATATAAAAAAAAATATGCCGGATTTTAGAATTAAAGGCTTACAATTACGTTCAGTGGAAGCACTGTTGTCTATGCAGATAGGGATATGAAATCATAATTATGAAAGCCCTACACGTACAAATGCATTTTGACTTGTACCCTGATCATTACATGTGCGGCAAAAAGAGTCTAAATAACCGTGTGCCATGTATTTCATTATACTTTTTTGTTGAATTTTTTTCTTCTCATTAATTGGATCCGCCGGCAAAAAAGAAAAAAAAAGAAAAAAAAAAGCTTCCAAAACAAGATTCTTACGTCACACTGTACGTATAAACCGTCAATCACTGCATAGTCATGATAGGTTATTTTTGAAAATTTGGTGAGAACGCTTATAGGTATTGAAATAAACACTATTTGGAAACCTCCTGTAAATTTTGAACTCCAGAGAGTCTTTATTTGTTGAGTTAAATTCATCATTTCGTACTCCGAAAAAATTACAAAGCTAAACTTCTAGTCAAGTTTTATAGACCTGTGTGATGCACTTATGTTGTTCATGTAAGTGGTGTGTTGTTATTTTCCGTAGATAACAAAGTAAAAGAAACTAGTGAATTCTTCCTTTCTGACAGCTTTAACATGCATATCTTTTATTCGAAATATAAGTATCATATTACAACCACAGGAGGATTAGTATATGCAGCTCTGCCTCGTACGCAGAATACGTTACGGTGAGCATTTGGTGAATTATTTGAATTTTAACGGATAACAACCTTCAAATATCACAGAAATGTTATAGCTTTACAATAGTCTTATCATTCTGGTGAAATATATCATGTTTTTGGCTATTTGGGAAGGAATGCAAATGGGATAGCTCATCTTTAACAATAAAAAAAGACGTTGGTATCCAGCTTTTCCTTAACTGAGCATAACTCGTATGTTACCATACAGTATAATTATCATCAAATGGAGGCAGTCCTGTTTACTTGAATCAAAGGTAACTTTGAAAAATATGCAAAGTTACGTTTGGTAGCAATTGTAATTCATGACTGATATCAAACCGAACTTGTTTATGCAACACATTTGCAATCAACACAAAATTGCGTTGGATTCAGAGAAATTACGTTGACTTTATGGAGAGTTGCTGTCGATAGCTCTTACATGCATCAAGTAGATTGTAGTGTAGCGTACCTGAGGCGCGAGTTCTTCTCTGGTTTGTTTGTTTGTTTGTTTGTTTGTTTTAAAGCGTGAGGATGTTAAGATAGTGATGGTGATGATGATAATGATGATGATGATTATCATTAACATAATCATAATCAATATTGTCATCATTATTATTTATTCAGCCAAACAAAGATCAGAATTGCCGTAAAATATTCTAAATTCATATGGAAATAGCACAGTTTCCATGAAATAATGTAGGCCTAAAGGGTAAAGGAAGTAACACATGGGCTAGCAGGTATACGTCAGGGCTCAATCAGTGAAGACCCAACACGCAAATAGAATGAATATTATTTACCTTTGATACGCGTAGGTGTGTTGGAGGTCCACTCGCCATTCGTCTGACATGACCTATAAGCGCTAGCACCGAAACTGAAATCACCCAGTGTGTGGATTGCATTACATCATCCCTAAAAATAATTACCAATAATGTTGGGCTACAAGTACAGTGGGGGATTTCAACTTAAAGCTCGGTGCTAGTGCTAGTGCTATTAGGGGGAGTGCTAGCCTCAGTTAAAGTGAAGTCCATGTCATTTTCTTCAAACTTTCCATACCGTAACTTTGACCCATCCGAAGCCCAAATATGTAAATAAAACCATTGGTTCATGTGCTTGTTTTTCAAGTTCTCCTGGTTTTACGGGACTTTGAAGAATATGACTAATCTGCGGTCCTGTACCAAAATGATAGCGTTACAGGATCAAGACATGATTGGCAACAAAATCTGCAATGACAAACTTAAATCCCCATAATTCTTTCAAAATCCACGATATTTTCTCCAAATTTGCAAGAATTGCAGAAAAAATGTACCCAAAACAAGGAAAAGGTTTTAAAGTTAAGGTTTACACTCTCATTCTCGAGCAAGCAGCTCCCTCACGCGGCAGAAAACACCGAAATCTCTCAAATCCCTCTCATCGACGTTTTCTGTTAGGGGTGAGCTAAAGGACAAGGTTCGACTTATACTGTACATTCAAAACCGATGTCATTTTCACGAAACTTGACCAAATTGTAGAAGAAGGCTTACTTATTCCAGAAAAACAATAAAAAGTGGGGGTTCATGTGCTCGTTTTTGTGTTAGCAGCACCCCAATATGCTAGAAATCATCCTAGGACCCAAAAATCTGGTTATAAACCTATCGTGGGTGCCATGATTAGGTGGGGTTCATGAATGTCATGCTGTAAATTCAAATCCCATGTCATTTTTACGAAACTTTATCAAATTGTAGAAAAAAGGTTACTTAATGCAGAACAATTGTAAAAATAGGGGGTTCATGTGCTCGCTTTTGTGCTAGCAGAGCCTCCTTGCGATAGAAATCATCGTAAGACCCCCAAATCTGGTCAGGAACCAATGCAGGGATATATACCCTGATATAAAAGACGATGCATGAATCTCATGCGGTTCACTCAAAACCCCATTTTCTTCTTTTTTTTTCAAAAAAAAAACAACAATAAAAAACATGTCAAAATTGCAGTGATATGGTGGAAAATATTCAGAAAGGAAGGTCCATGTGCGTTTTTGTTATTATTTCCCTTACACAGCCATAATGATATGTGGACGCAAGCGTGGAAAACTCCACATTGACGTGCTTGTTTGTTTGTTTGTTTTACCCACTTGCTGTAACCATGTGCAGAAAGTGATAATGGAGGAAAAAGAATAAATATAAGGAAATGGGAGTTTTGGCATTAGTCTGACGGTCCTCCAAAGGAAAAATAAATCTTAATACAATGACGTTGATTGCAAATTGCATGTGTTGGCTGTTGCAGTGGTTGGTAAAGTGCGTGTTGTGAACTATGGAGATGTACCTTGAGTATACACCCCCCCCCCCCCCGAAAAAAAAAAATAAATCTGTGATTCTCCTTTTGTTACACCACATTTTAGTAATCAAAAATTAATATATGAATAGTGGAAGTGATAAATACATGTTTGGTAATACCTTCGTCACCTTTTGTTTTATAACCAAAACAACAACAACAACAACAACAACAACAACAACAACAATATTTTGTATTAGTAATGACAAGTTTAGATCTAATTTAGATTTTAACAGAGATACGCAGATTGTTTTAGTTGTTAGATCTAAAGATGAAATGTGTGTCATATGTTTGTTTTTTTGACGGTTGTTGCTGTTGTTGTTGTTTTTAACACCTTGTCTAGTTGACTGGTAGTCCCCAACTATAGGGCCTATAGGCCCTAGATACCTTAGCACTTGACTTGACCATGTTGATGAACAGATAATGAACTGCATGTCACAAAACAGATCTATGGAACAAACAAACAAACAAACAAACAAACAAACAAACAAATTGAATGTGTGAAAAAGAGGAAGGTTGAAGCAAATCGGAGTGTATAGCATTTTGTCTCCCATTTTCGGGCCCTGCGGCACTACACATGTTAGAGAAGATATCCCATACTGTACATTATTGTTACAAATTGCACATGATTTTTTTTTTAAGATTGGCCTACTCTAATCAAACCGTCATAATATAAAACCTCTAATACTAATGGTATAATATAATTAATCAATTAGAATGAAATGATCTAATGCCACGCCTTACAGCCTTTTTCAACCCGAGACCCACTTTGGTTAGAGAGGCCCAGAAAGATCGAATACGAATCTTTTTTTTTTTATTTCATTCGTGACCGACATCGCTGCCCACCTGCGAGAGCTTCTCGGCCTAACGGTTGAGACAGGTGTGAGAACGAGAAGTACAGGTCTACTGTAGCAAATGCTGTGCTTAGGCTTTAAGAGAGTCCAACCATTATTATAAAATGGGCTTTAGAATCTCAGAAACCTATAGGTCAATTATCGTGCATTGATTTTTTTTTCTGATCCACACTGAGCCATGGGTCCGGTAAAATCCGAACACATGGCTCAAGTCTTGTATAGTGTAGTAGGTGTACCGGACGCATGACAGGGAAAATGGTTGTATTTCATGAATTTTATATTACACAAATGATGCACAGGCCTATTTCGTGGAACAGTGAGTATTGGATACTCTCGTTTAACTTTGGAACAGTCTAAAACCCACTCGCTGCTCTCGTGGATTTAAACAGTTCCAAAGTTAAACTCCCGCATCCAATTCTCATCGATCCACTCTGTCCCGTGCATTATGTTCAAAGACATTGATTACAGCAAAATCAAAGTCTTTAATCAAAGCTGAAGATGTGGAGTGCCCATTCGAAACAATATTGAGGCTCTCCTAATTGATTATGCTTCAATAATAATGTAAGTATAGCCTTTATATCATCCACTTAATGCATTTTTAAAACCTTTAAGCATGACCGGTAACACTGATTTTGGACAAGTGATTGATAGTTATATCTTCTTCTGAACCAGCTTTACATATTGGTATCACTTTAGCTATAGATTCATTTGATCCGGATATCACATTTCATGGAATTTTTTTTTTTTTTGGTTAAATCACATTAAGAATACAAAATGGCTAATTTGGACACATTCATGCCTATCACTTCCTCAAAATGGATGGGTTTGAAAATGGAAAGTGCGGTGAAGTATGTTTCTATGTGCACTGTTATGTCCATAATGTCTATGTTCAGATGGGTTTTAAAAAGTAATTCATAGTCCTCTTTTCTGCACTATTTCTACAACTTTTTTACCGAACCATGCTCTGCTTAAATATTTCTTATTTCATTGTGGTATCAGCTTTAAGTGCAAACCTGAATGGACAAAATAATTCACTAAAAAATCTTCGTAAGCTCTTTTTCAACTCAACTTTCTCAAATTTTCTATACATGTAACTATATCCCTGGAAACCTGTGAATGTTTTCCAGATATTTCATGTTTAACGTTTTGGCAAGACTGAAAAATCATTACGCTGGTTGATTATACTACACTGAATATCTGAAAATGATAATTAATGTTTGAAAGTAAAACTCCAGAAGTTACGTATCTGTTTTTGTTTGTAAACATGTTATTTTTTAGAGTGAATTGTTTTTCACGTGTCGAGTTGTTTGTTACATGTGTGGACACACTGGCGGAGAAAGTTGATCAATGGATATTGTTTGTTTGTTTGTTCATTTCCATCTGAGAAGATGGCTGGATAGCCCATATTCAGCTACGTTAAGCTGGTCTTCTATGGGGTCCTGTTGGATGTGAGGTGTGACCACTTCACCGGGTTAAACACCCTGCACTTCGCGATGAATGAATGAAGCAGGATCTTTTACGTGCACGATTTGTGACTCTCTCACACACAGGACCTCCATTTTATGTCCTATCCGAGGGACAGAGTGTTTTGCTTCTTACTGGAGGGGTCGGTATGATTACACACAACATTGCTCAGTCCAGACTCGGGTTCGAACCTGGGCCCTTAGGATCGTGAGGCAGACTCGCTACCGACTGAGCCAACTCACCGCCCTCATGAGTTGGATATAATCATGAAGTATGACATCAGCAAATCAAAAGGTTCATCTTGGCAAGAATTTGCATTGAATAATCAACACTAAAATCTCCAACAAAATCTACCAAGTTATTTTCTCGTTTTGCAACATCAAAGAGAAATGTATAGGATGATTAGAAATAATGTTTTTATCACCACTAATTTCTACAAAAGTAGATTCCATAAAATACTTGCATATTAGGAAGTTATTCCGAGGCTTATATTTCAGGTCATTTCAGAACACCCCTTTCTTGCTTTATGTTCATTCATTACAAAAGTATAATAATTATTTTGTGTTATGGCATGAATTAAATTCTTTTCACAATGTTTCGGACTTGCAAATTACAGATAATTGCGTTGAAGAGCTAGTGGCTTAAAGGTTAAAGAAAATTCATACTTTATAAATAATATAAAGAAAATATAAAGAAAATTTAAAAAAAAATCATTTTTCATGAAAATTACAAATTCCATCAACTAGATACTGACATAATTGTATGTTAAGGGTAGCAATTATTCCCCCTGCTTTCTGAAAGCGGTAAGTCAATTGCTCTTTCATAACGCTAGAAAAGTGAATTTTTGTTGATTTTCTTTTTTTTTTTTTTTGTCTTTGTATTGTTGTCCACTCATACGTCATAACCTCTAGTAGTCTCCTCATCCAGCGGTTCCAACACCAAAACTTTAAAAATTCATAACTTTTGCATCGATTGTCCGATTTTCCCCAAACCTTCACTGATGTGTTCTACAAAAATGTTGCTGCTTTCACTCAAACCACATTGCTCTTTCATGTCTTTGGGTCTACGTTCCCTTTAACTTTTTGTGTGACATTCATGGGGTGTTCTTTGTTTAGTCCTGGGGTTGATATTTTCATTTCCGTCTTCAAATGAAATATACAATAATAAAAGAAAATACGAAGAAACAGAGCCCATTAAGCCGTAGTTACAAAATACAACTGTTCTTCCTCGGACCACCATACATGCCATATTCAATTGCTTCTTTTGTGAATTCCACTTTCTAAAGAAACAGTTAAAAGATAAATAAGTGGTTACTTATACTTGTTCATTTATCGAAATTCAAAGATGATAATTATTACTATGATTGTACAATGATGGAAGCTTGTGTGATTTGAAATTGTTTGAAAATTATTTACTCATCTAAGCATTATGTATATATTACTCTCAATTGCTTTACATGGAAATGAAATCATTTGAATTTGAATAAGCTGTTGTATAGGCCTACATACACACTTTATTGTCAGGCTATAAAACCTACGCATAAATTTGCACAAACTGGGAAGAGATTCCACTCCTTCTCTACCACCTCCCTGTGTATCATTATAAAATACGGTAAAATTTGTTTAATGCGCGAAAATCAAAATGATAGCTCTAGGTCATGTAGGTCAGCTGCAGAGATTATCAAGTGTTTGACTGGTTTCTGGAACTTGTCCTATACTGTCGCAAAATAATATGCGGAATTCCATATATGGATATCACACTGACTTCCTTCATCGACATGATCAAGCAGCTGGAGTGTCTTTGATTTTTCATTCTTCATTGATTGAATTTCCTGAGCTTTTCAACTTGGCGTCGGTTCGTGACCAGCAGCCGACGCACATGGTATATATAGGAACAGAGGTCCCCCCCCCCCCCTAATTCTGCGAGTCTTGTTCCTCTCGTCTCTCCCCGATTCCGGTTGATATCAGGAACGCAGAGGTCCGCGGCTCCTTTGTTTCACGCTGCATCACTTACAATAGCACCAGTTGGTATTTTATCCAAGTTGCAGGTGGTGCATCGTAGATTCTTAGATTGTTTCTTCTGGAATACTGGTTTTGCCGTGATGAGGGTGAGTTTTTGTATCTGGTTTTTACGGCCACCAGTCGTCAGTATACTACTACAACTACGTGTAGTAGTAGTAGTAGTAGTAGTGATGGTGGTAGTAGTACATAGTAGTAGTAATAGTATTCGTAGTATACTACTAATACTATAGTTGTAGTAGTAGTAGTAAGTAGTGGTCGTAGTAGTAGTACATGTAGTAGTATAAAGTAGTAGTAGTATATAGTAGTAGTAGTATAGTAGTAGTAGTAGTAGTAGTAGTAGTAGTAGTAGTAGTAGTAGTAGTCAGGGGCCGCGGAACCGGGGGGGGGGGGGCTGGGGGGCTGCAGCCCCCCCCCCCCCCCACACACACACACACACTTTTGGTTCGTGAAAAAAAAAGAAAGAAAGGAAAAAAAATAAAAGGGAAAAATCACAACACCCATGAATGTGAATTTCCAAAGATTCCGTCCTTACATTAAGTTCCCGTCTAAGCATCGGCGTAGCAAAAGGGGGAGGGGGGGGGGGGGGGCGATGGGGCAGTCGCCCCCTTAAGATTCTGAATAATTCTGAGTGCACAAGACTTATCACTTACATTCCCTAAAATCAATAGTTCCCTCATGTATAAGGGGAATAGCCTCTTTTAATCAACCCTTTCCTCTCTCAGTTCCTCCGATCATTTTTTTTTTTTTTTATAATTTCCCAAATATTCCATCAAATATGCGTATACGAGATATCTCAATTTCAACTTTTAAAAGGCAAAAGCTCCCTCGTACGGGAAGGGTGGGAATAGCACTCTCCCACGCTTTCTCCCTGTTCGCCCCCCCCCCCCCCCCCACCCCCCCCCCCCCCCACTGTGCATACAATTAAGGAGACTACGGCTACACTTTGAGTTTTCCAAATATATGCCACAAAATGTGTGCACCAAAACGTTCAACTGCAATCAGAAAATACAGAATCTCCCTCATGTAGGAGGGAGAATAGGGCTTATCGCCTCCCACATCATCCTGCTGTCTCCTTCCACAGACTTGCACTTCTCTGATTAACAAATTTCCGGATATTTCAGCAGAAATTTGCGCCAGATTTTTGAATTTCAGTTCTAAAATTGAAAAATTTTACCTCATTAGACTTTGTACTTAGACTTATTAGACTTTTGTACTTTGTACAAAACTCTACCTCATTAGACTTTGTACATACACACAGATGATGCACAAGCGGAATAAGAGCTAAATGCCGTGATTTTGCTGTTAACACTTCCCTGAAAAAACACTCATTATTTCAATTTTTTTTTTGGGGGGGGGGGGAGCTAGAAAAAATTCCAAGTATTGCACCAAAAGTTTGCACCAGATTGCTGAATTTCAGATCTGAAAATGTAAAATCACACGGTCTTCGTGTGGAAGGAAAAACGTCCCTTATGTACACCCTCATGTGCATGCCTTTCCCGTTTGATTGCTTAACAGACAGCGTTCATGAAATTCATTGTAAGAATTAATACAAGAAGTTTATTTAAATGGTACCACTTTATAGGCAAATTGTTCAATGATAATCCACATAAAAATATCATGCTACCTTAAACAAGTGGGGCCGTTTCAATTCGATAAAACACTCAAAAACATGCATCAAATTGCACCATTTACAACATCAAAATGCAAAAAGTTCTCACCGTGGGAGGGGGGATACACCTCCTCCTCTCGCTCGCTCCGCTCGCTCGCATAGTAACGGCCCCCAAGATCATATCCTGGCTACGCCGGTGCGTCTAAGGGGGGGGGGGGGGGGGGGGAGGGGGGCCTGACCTTGACACCCCCCCCCCCCCACACTGAAAAACGTTCCGCGGCCCCTGGTAGAGTGAGTAGTACGTGTAGTAGTAGTAGTAGTAGTAGTAGTACCGGTAGTAATAGTAGTAATAGTAGCAGGTGTAGTAGTGGCAGGAATTTCTTCGCCCTTTCGATCACAATTATTCTCTGAATCCATGACGGTTTATTTTTCTTTTTTGTTTTGTTTATTGTTTCTCATAATTATACCCTTTGGTGTTGGTTGGTATTAGTTTGTAGAGTTTGTCACGTTTTCAGTATCTCCAGCTGAAGCATCACACGACTTTACCGTTCATATACATATATATATATATATATATATATATATATATATATATATATATATATACATGTGTTTGTGTGTGTGTTTGTGTGTGACAGTGTGTGTGTGTGCGTATGTGTCAGCTGTTTCAATTTTGTGTAAGCGTTCTTGCTGATTTAGCTTGTCCGTCATCTTCCAGAGCTTTCTCTCAGCGGCACGTGAGATGGGTACGAGGGAATCCTCACAAAAATATCTTTCAAGAGTGCTGACATTGACTTACGACACAAACAATTAAGATCTTAAAAGGGCATTGATTACAAGAAGTCGGAAGTACAAAATAATGTAGAATGTTTTGGTCGAAAACCATACATGTTGTCCAGATAATAACACGATTTTAGATTAGATATACGCGAGGACCTGCTGAATCAATACGTTTTCAAAATCCTTGGAAAACATCTTTGGCAGAAGAAAATTTGGGTGCACGTCACGAGACCGACATCCACAAATCATACAGCCCATGGGTTCGACACTAAGCAAACAAGGCCCACGAGACCGACACGTTAAGTTTATTTATCTGTCGAACTTGTGCTTTGTTTTCACCTATCCATATCGAACGCTGGAACTCATGGACCTTATTTGCCTACTGTCGAACTCATGGGCTGTTACATGACTCGCGAGTTTCGGGTCCCGTGGGATGACCCCCAAGAAATTGGCCTTTTAATATGGCTACATTAGTTGAGTCACAATTCTTTTGTAGTGGTATAATGCGTGCTAACTTCCATCTCTATAGGCAATACAACACCTTTTTGTAAAAGATTGATTTATCAAATACTAGTAGGCCTACTTAAAAATTTACAACCTCTAAAGTTTAGATTTAAAAAGTGTAATTTGAAGTCCGATTATTTTCGCAACATTAGCCATTCTAATCATGAAAACAGCTTTCCTTCTTATTGTTTTCATATAAATACCTACCCCAATGAAGCTTAAATCCTTATTTTCAAGCTTGCTTTTTCATCGTTTTCTTCCACTTCTCGAGTCTTGCGTATTACATCAGTTTTTTATCAACGGGGTCATTTTTGTTTTATAATGTTCTTGCCTAAAGCGATATATCAGGCATGGATGGTAACACAACGCACACTGGCAAGGCGATCTCTCTCCCCCACACCGGAGACCTTCCTGAGTCAAAAGTCCCAAACACATCTTCGTCCAATGGCACATCAGACGTACTCGGAAATGGCAAGCTACCGCCCACCCGAAACTTCAACGAGAACGGACGGCCACCGGAGTTCGGGAAGAGTTTGCGGGACCGGGAATTTTGCTTCTCGCCCGGGATCTATCCGTTGAACAATGGATCCTACGGAGCGGTTCCGCGGAAGCTGCTCGACATTCAATACCGGTAAGGCCGCATGCAGGGTAATTTCCTTCCATGTATATAGGGGGCATTAACATGGTATTTCACGTATAATTAATCCGACCTGTAGTTGCACAGTACGTTAGCATCTTAAAGTCAAAATACCATCACGTGATAATAATTGTTCGCCAGTCGTTATTGCTTAACGACTGTTTATTTCAGAGAAACCAATTTCATGGTATTCTGCTGTTCAAAATGTCATGATGATATCGCAATCTTGGAGTAACTCTTAACGCTGATTGTCATACTTACTGGGATGTTGGTCATTATTATCTGTTCTTGTATACCGCTTGTGTCAAGTGCGTATTACAAAAATGTGCATGTGCTAATTGTATCACCAAGTGTACTACCAAAAGGTTCACAAATGGGTAATGTTTAAATTAAGATTAAATTGTAGTGTTCATCAGTTCATGTTTCAATCAAATATCATTGTTTCCATTGATCATGTTGATAGTTTTCGCATTTATTTCCGTGGTGTTTTCAAAAGAATAAAGTTTGAATGATTACGTGTTCATGCACTTTCTGATATCTAATTATATATGTATAGCATCGTAATTCAGCGAAAAAAAAAGTATTTACTCAGATTATGAAAAATAATCTATATATTCAGTCAATGGAACTTTCATCCTCGGACTGAAAACCTGTGATAAAGAAAACCATGAACGTACAGAAATTCACAGTTTTTTTTTTATTTTTTATCGTTGTTTATATAAGTCTTGCACGACTTTTCAGTGACTCCAGTAAGCAAATATATGTTATCAGCATAACAATATGAGTATAAGTATTTCATTCTTTATCATTTCATATTGTTAACTAATAAGTAAAGGCGGAAATTCAGGGAAAATACATGAGAGTTCATTTTCCTGATTATGTACTAATGACAGGATGATGCAAGAAAGGGAAGAAAACGCCGAAATGTGGTACACTTTTGAGTCCATGTCTTTCTACATGGATGCAATAAGCAGAGCGGCAGACTTTGTCGGCGCCAAGTCGGGTAACGTCGTGCTGGTAGAAAATGCAACATTTGGTAAGTGAAACAGTGTGTTGCAATTCTTGTTGTTATTCTTAACTGCCGCAGCAGGTACTTGACTTTATTTGATCAAACGCATATCAACCCCTCACCAGTATCAGCTGGATCACATTCTAAACAAAGTAGGTGCAGTATCAGTCCAATTAGTCTGTGTATGAGGGGACACGTCACGAGTTCGACGCTTACGAATCATACAGCCCACGAGTCATACAGCCCACGAGTTATACGGCCCACGAGTCATAAGGCCTGCGAGTGTGACACTAGCAAACAAGGCCCAGGAGACCGACACATGCAGCCCAATGTCGTAGGCTTATCTGTCGAACTTGTGGGCTGTTTTACCTACAGCATTGTTTTCTAATCTATTTGTATGAGTAGCAAAGTGCGCTTAGAAACGTCATTATGAAGCGCCATATAAATGCAATTATTATTATTATTATTATTATAAACATGTTTACATTTTGTATGAATACTTAAAGAAATCAGCCAAGAATAGGTTGTTTAAGCAATATTATGACGAAATAATGATTGCATTTCCTGAAAAAGGTGTATGTCAAAATTGGTGCTGATACGTATATCTTTGAATCGAATCGCATCTATCGTCTATGTTAAATCAGTGTTACGAAAATATTTCTTTGCATCAATACGTTTTGCTCGCATACAGCAACAAACAGCATCCTCAACTCGTTTCCATTTAAGCCTGGCGACCAAATATTGGCGACTAGTCTCAATTTCCGCGGGGTACTCAAGGCCACAGAGATGCTCACCCAACTCCGGCCGGGTGAGCAGATTATAAAGCGTATGATCATAAGTATGCAATTACAACTATGTAAAGTATTGATGGAAATGCATGATGAAGTATTAAGGTAAATGCACACAATCAAAGCCAATTAAAATTTGCCACTGTCCCGATTTGAATTCCAAAGATGACACCGATTGTTATTAAAAGAAAATGGCGCCGTCCAGCTTTGTTCATGTCCGATTTGACACAGTCATGTTTGAATCAAACTTCCAACGCAAGGGAACTGGGGGAAAGATAAAAAAACAACATCAAACCACACCCTGTTGAACTGGTATACTCCATAAAGTGGCTCCTCCCAATTCTACTCTCCTAAAAGTTTTAATGTTCCACCAGAGATTTACACGAAAATAAAACTAAAGAAACGTCACTGGTGCAATTTTGATTTGTTACAATCGACTAGGTACACAGCAACATCATTACGTCGATTGGGAGTAATGGAATTCATAAGTGAATGTGTGATGTCCACATTATTGCCAAAGATATTATAGTGTATTTGAAAACACCCTTAATTCTTCAGGACAAATAAAGAACCGAATAATTGATAGCTTTGAAGCCAAAAGTTGCTCCGTTCTGTTGAGTGAAGGTGAAATATTAATTTCATGACTGAATTGTATTTATAATGCTGCTTCGAATTCATGTCGTGTTGATAGACATCGGTGTGGTTAAGGTCGACATCCCCTTCGACACCACGGCTAGGGACATCATTGACCTCCATATCCAAGCCCTGGACGACAACCCCCGAATCGTGCTGGCTTTGCTCGACCACATTGTGTGCATGTCGGCCATCCTCATGCCCATCCGAGAGCTGGTCGCTGCCTGCCGCAGCCGCGGGGTCATCACCGCCATCGACGGGGCCCATGCTCCCGGACAGTTAGCCCTTAACTTGGAGGAGCTCGGTGCTGATTTCTATTACGGTGATTAACAAAATATTTCGTTTTATCACCATTTTTCTTTCTACGCTGAGTATAATCGAAAGTATGAATTTTTTGGTTTCTATGGTAAAGCTCATAACGTTTACCATTTTCACTTTTTTACACATTATAGGCCTACATTAAAGGACAGTGATTTGGCTCAGTCGGTAGCGCGTCTGCCTCCAAATCCAATTAAGGGACCAAGAGTCTAACCACGGTCTCACCTCCCTGGTATAACTGAGAATGTTGTAGGAACATGTAATCATACTGTACCCTTTAGTAAGAGACAAAGAAGCTCTGTCCCTCGGATAGAACATAAAATAGAGGTCCCGTGTATGAGAGAGTCACAACTCATACACGTAAAAGATCCCGCTTCATTCATTCATCGCAAAGAGCAGGGTGCATATCCCGGTGAAGCGGTCCTGCCTCACATCAAACTAGAGTGTCCAATTGACGACCAACTTTGTCTAGCTAGTGTTGAAGCTGAATATAGGCTATCCAGCCATCTTCTCAGATGGGAAATGAAACAAAACAGAACAAAAACAACTGCACACATTATTCTGCAGATGACGAGACCATCAAGTCCTGATCTCAGAAGAGCATGCAGTTAACGATCGTCTTTTGTCATTTTTCATAAGAGTACAAACACACACACACACACACACACACACACACACGCACGCACGCACACACATATATACACACAAAGCTTTTATTTATCGACTCATCGATGCCTACTCGTTGACTCTTCCTTTTTTAACAGTAAGAATTCATGCATGACATTGCACTAATCGATATGGTCTTGGCTCTGTGCAAGTTTATTGTCCGATTCGACACTAAAACTCGATGAGAACGAGGAGGTCACAGCCTTGATCTTACAGATCGAGCTACATCGAATTTTTCTTCTTCTGGTAGTTGTTTAATTGCTCTCTTTGAAACACGTAAAACCCAATCTTGCTAAATTCCCAAGCTTTTTGCTTCATCAGTTTCTGAAGAATAACTCGACGTGACGTTATGATTATTATTCCATCCGTCTTGCAGTGATCGTACGACTTTGATAGCCGCCGTAAATACTGGTACACAGTATGCAGAGCAGCCGAGATTAGCAAATAGTTTCACCCGGGGTTAGCTGATCAATGAATAGCACTTTCTTTCTGCCTCTTTTTTTCTCTCTTCTTTCTGTTTTCGCATTTTCTTCCTCCTCCCGTTCAGCTTAAAAGATTATAAGATGTCAAATCATGATCAGCACGGCTTGACCTAAAAGATAGTTGCTTTGATTGTACAGCGAACTGATGAAAGAAAATGAGTTCACGCAAACCACAAACATGCACAGCACACGCATACACACAATAAGTTTTATCAAAATTGGTGTTTAAATCATTAAACTAAAATCAAATTAAATCAGATACACATAAAGTTGTATGCACTCCTAGACTTCATTCTTTTTAACTCCCAAACGCGTTTTGTTTTTAACTTGACTATCATTGTTTCTATTGTTTTGAAACTACAGGAAATTTTCACAAGTGGTGTTTTACCCCTCGAGGATGCGCCATTTTTTACATTCACCCAAAGCACCACCCCTGGATACGACCAGCCATTACGTCATACGGGGTATCTAACCTCAACATTCACAAACGCTTCCATCCCCTTGGTACCCAAGACTGCATACCGTACTACGTACTTCCTTATGCTATAGACTTCCATTCGTACCTCGGAGGTTTGGTGAGTACATGACTGTATAGTCATTGCTCAACTCTGAGCAATGACATAAGTCCATAAACGCATAGATCTTTCAATCGGGTTTTCAACATACGTCTTTATAGTCATTGAACAGCTAGTGGTGAGGGGAGGGTGCAGCGATCCGTCCCCACCCCTTCCCCTGATGTCATGACCTATTGGTAATACAGTGTACTGTACTCTCATTACACAAGCCTTGCAAAACTATTCTTGTTTACTAAAATGCCATCTGCGTCAGCCCAGAATACTCAATAAATGCCCGTTTTTAAAAGGAAACGCAAACTGTCAAGGCATTCAGAGGAGCACAAGATGTATTTTTAGGGAAAGTTCTTATCATGAAATTACCTTTCTCTTTGTATTGGTACGTATGTATGCATGGGTAGGTTATTATTGATTCGTAAATTCGTGTTGATTGTTAGTGAATCATATTGCATAATAATCATTATCATTGTATAGGAAAGGATAACTGACTACAACGCCAAACTTCTAATCTGGGCTGCTGAAATGCTGGCTGCTGCGTGGAAAACAAAGTGGTCCAGACGTGATCCAGCGTTGAGGGCGCCTTTCATGTGCCTCGTCAACCTTCCGCCAACACCTCGGTTGACGGAGTACACGGGAATTGGCTACGACGGTCTTCTGAAGTTGCGCCTTGCCATAGCTCGTGAAAGTGGTGTCATCGCCTTTGTGACAGCCGATGGCGAGCAGAATATGTACGTTCGTCTCTCCGCTCAAGTCTACAACTACCGCGAGGAGTACTACGTGCTTCGCGATGCCGTCATCAAAGTCCTAGGTGTGACTCGGGATTAATAATTAGCACCATGGAACATCTAAGAAAGCTAGAGTTGGACCCCGGCCGCAAGGAACGTCTCGATTTGCGCTCCTGATATGCGCTAATTTAAATATATATACATAATATTCTGTGCATATTCTGCAATCATATTCTCCAGTTTGTTAGTGGGTGAAGGGCGGGAGAATATCCAGTTGCAGACGATGTTTGGAAATGGACTCTCCGAGCAAGTTTAGGAAGGTGATGGTAGCATTTTTGCCTTGCAGGGGCGGATCCAGGAATTCTGTAAAAGAAGGGGGCAACTAATATTTCTGTTGCCACTTCCGGGTTCATTTCATTTTTTCTTTTCATTTCTCTTGTTTTCAACGAAAAATAAAGGGGGCGCGCCTGGTGCACCACCTCTGAACCCGCCACTATCTTGTATGATATGATTGTTATGCTTAAAATAGATTGAGACACAACCTTTCACCAGTGTACATATACAGAACTGTATCTACCATCCCAAGTTAGCATTCATTTAATTATAATCACAGAATACAAAATTTACGTGCACTTGTCATAACCTAATGTGTGTTTATCTCAATGCTGCATTATTTATAGACAGGATTAAAGTGTAAATGATCATAATCAAACATGATTTAATCACAATTCTGAAAAGCATTTGTCTTTATTCCTGTGCAAGTGTCACTACGTACACATATCTACGGTCAACTCGACACCGGAAAACTGCATAAGGTTATACAGCTAACTCTCGTCAGAGAATGTTCACATCGATCGTATTTATGTGCTCATCGGTAACGGTCGACTACAGTCAAGATTTTGTGTTTTCTCAAAAGACATCAGTGATGGCGCTGTACACAATAATAACGAGGTTTCTCAAATATTTCTGAGCCCTGGCCAACCTTCCCGCTCCATGGTATCCCCACGCTACACGGGCAATGTTTGACCACGGAGGTTTTATACCTGGAGTTCCAACTGGCGGTAATTATTCAAACAGTTGTCAGATTTCTATTGATGTACAAAAGAATTCCACAGGTGCACTTGTGCCTTTGATGATCGATGTTCGAAGCCGCCGCCTTGCTGAGCAATCTGAAGATTCATTTTGAACATTTATCATAATGTTGGCCATATTTCGCTTATTTATCTATTCAATGAAATGAAATTTCACTTAATGATAAAGCATGTAAAACAAAAGTCAATTCCGTCCAGAAATTTGTGCAAAAGTGTAAATCAGAGATGTATCATGAGAAAATGTTTAAAACTGTACCTTCCTGGAAAGCTGGTTCTATCACTTTTCCGCTTAATTTCCACAAATGAAACTAATATGGAACAATCTTCAAGTATAATTCTTTATTGATAGATATATCAGATTAGTGCCCGGGTATGCCCAGTCGAGTAATTTTTATCTTTATTTCAGCATTTTTTTTTTTTTTGCTCAATTTCTATTCGCGCAACCTCGTGTCTGTACCATCTACTTTTGATAAGGAGGGATAGCGAAAAGTAATTACAATGTACCATCACAAAGACATATCTTCCTTAGAAAGTGGCTGGTGATTATGTAATGAGACACGAGTCAGTTGTCTTCCTATCTGCGCGGCAGATCCTGTTTGGCACATGCTTCAAATATTTTTGAGCGGCGGCTTCGAACATCTAGCAAAGGAAATAAGAAGGTTGTTACTCCATTCTCTTGAACCTCCTTGGTTTGACACACAATAATATCAGATTTTTTGACGCAGAATTTGACTTCATTTTGGGCAAGAATTGAACTTTAGCAACCTTGACCTATGTATATAGAAACAACCTCCTGGAAATGTGTCACAAAATATAAGCCCCTCATGAAGATGGTTGGGACCGAATAATTTCTTCTTCTTCTTTTTTTCAGGGAACCCCGTTATAACCCAGACTTAAAAAACTGACAATTATTATACGTTATTTTGTCAGGTTTTTCATAATATCCGAGACCCTGTTTACAGTGCGAGGCTCGGCCGCGGCCGAGCCCAGCCTCGCTTCAGTGTAAACGCGCAAAAGGCCAAATTAGTCGGGTACCGAAGGGGGGGGGGGGGGGGGGGGTCACCGTGCACCCCCCCCCCCCCCCCCCGGACTCCTCGAAACTTACATTTTCAGGATCCTCATGACATACCAAAACATAATCAAGATGTTAACAGGAACGAAAAGTGGCTGTTCTAGGTGAAATTTAATGTATTCTATTGTTTTTCATAATTTCTTATGTATTTCTTTGTTTTTCAACTTTTTCAACTTTTGTTTTTTCTTTGTTTTTCTATTGGAAATTGTCACTGATCACTTTTCTACCATAATTAGCAATTTTGGTCAAGTCTCGCACAACTTTTGAGACCAAATTTGCAACATCCGCGTATACTTTTGCGAAGTCACGCATTGTAAACGGGTCCGAGTCTCCGAGTGCAAGAAATGAGACAGGCAAAATCACATTGCATTGGAGGACTAGCCTCATGTAAAGAGCACTCGACTTACCTCTTTCAGAAAGCAGGGGGAATAATCACTACAATGTACCAAGTATCCTTTAATAACGGATATGTACTTTTTATGAAAAATGTAATTTTGTGAATTCTTTCATAATGTTGTCCATAGTGACGTCACGAAGGTAGCAAAATGTGAAGTTTCCTTATGCGGCAATGACGGCACCAAAACTTTTGAAAATTCATAACTTTAACCCAAGAACCAGGCCGGGCTTTTTGGGGTATTCTGTGGCCAGGGAAAGGTTGATTCAACCCCCCGAGATCTCGGCCGTCGATCGTCGCGCAATCGCCATGAAAATTGGCACATACATTACCTGTGGCGTAATCTACCAAACTCTACAAAAAGAAATCACTAAATTTTCAATATATCAATGATTATGCTAGTACTGTATAAAGCAAAGCTCCTAGAATCCTAACTTTTGGTGATAACATTCCTTGTCGCATTCCTTACGATGTACTTGAAATAAAAATCTGGTATAAAAATTAATTTCTTATGTATTGTATTGTTTTAAGAAATTTTAATGTATTTATTTGTTTTTCGACCTTTTGTTTTATCATTTTTTCACAAAATTTATGACAGAACCTATTTCAATCATAATTATGCTAAAATTAATTGATTTCAGCCTATGAAAGTGAAAATAACATTTTTATAAAATAAGGTGAGAAAATTAAAACTCCATTTGCATAGATTTTGTACACAAAATCACTTTTTTGAGCCATTCTCCTCTTAAAATGACGCTCTGGGGTATGAGCCTCTCAGAGTAAAAGCGTACCCAATCTGCCAAAGAATCAAGTCATCCCTCTCTTACAAACTTATGCATTAATTAGTAGCTGTATTCTGCATGCTAATTAGGCAAAACTGTAGCTGCCGTCCAAGCTGCCATCCCAGTGCACTGGCAGCTAGGCAGGTAGCGTACCCCGCAACAGTGGTGTAATCTATGCTACCCTGCGCAAAATTGTAGTCCCTTCTTCAAAAAAATAAAGTAATCTTTATGTGAAAATCATACATGTTTTACCGCATTAGATATTGAGAAACCTACCATGCACATCTTTGTGCAAAAATGAGTGAATCCCTGAAACATCATTAGGTGATCCGAGTATCCTCTCGGATCACCTTCTGTATCTGTACGGATTCTTTGGTTCTTCTTCTTCTTCTTCTTTATTTCTCCTCAAAAGTTGTGTTTCGATTAGCTCAGAAAGTGTTCCTCCTATCAATTTCAAAATTATACCATACATGTATCATGTCCCAAAGTCGACAAATTTTGTAAAATCATAGTGATCAGTCAGCGGTGACGTCACTATGACGTCATTATATGAAAACACATTTTCATGCATATCTCATTAATGGAAAGGAATTTTTCAATGAAATTTACGTCACGTATATTTCAAGTCAAGCGCATTCTACTCATATTATCAAAATTCACATTCATTATTAAAAAGTGCGCGTACACGCGCGTTGAAATATTTGTATGCTCAAATCGAGCTCAAATTTTTTTTGCACACGTTTCAGACCATTTGGAGCATTTTTTGAAAAATTGAAAAAATTGGACGGACGCGTACGCGCGCGCGCATATACGCACGCACAGCTCATATGCAATAGAAATATCCCGTTTTTTCACTTTGATCGGATACCTGAAAGGTCAAGGAATATTTCTACCAAGTTTCAAGTCAATCCGACTCAATATGACGTCATACGGGCCCGTCAAAGTTGAAATTCCGCGCGCGCGTCAATGGCGATATACAGTGCAACTATGCCAAAAAACCGCCAATTTTTGAATCCGATTTTACTCGTCAGGATGGACGGTGACCCCCCGTTTTCTTTACATATTCTGAAAGCTGATGAGTTGTACATGCCATTTCATGGGTTGGCGAAGCTGAAAAAATGATGAAAAGATATCAAATTTCTTAATAAAGTAAAAAAAGTAAATTTTCAAAATGACGTCATGAAAATTCAAGTTCACTCGAGCGTATTTCATTTATCCTTTGCCGATTTTCACACAAATTTCAGTATGTTGTAGCTTATTAAATGCTCTTTCATTAATATAATAACAGCATTTTGATTGGATGACGGCATCACCTCGTAAAAATGGATTAAAAGTAATTTTGTCAAATTTGGCCAGTTTACGTGTTATCTCTATGGGAGTGCAGTTTTTCTGGAAATGAAAATTGACATGACTATCTTTCTCGAGCACTATCTCACTTATGCTTCGGTGAACTTCTCCCAACTTTTAATATGTTGTAGCTGAGACTTTGGGCTATCGTAAGTGTGCCCTTCATTTTTTCATACGACGTCGGCATCATGTCAAAAAAATTGGTTGAAATTAAAGCTTCTCTTCGATGTATTGAAATATTTCTTCCTTTCTGCAACTTTCTTTGCAATAACTCAAGAACGACAGCCCCTTTCGCCCCCATATTTTGCACATGTTTAGTTCATGTTACGTACATTTTTTCATAAAATAACAACTACTTGATCGGACACCATGTTGGGTATGTAAATTAGGGTCAAAGGTCATAAATATTTCATCCTGTATCTTAGTAAATACATGTCCTATCTTTCCCATATTTTGCACACGTAAAGACCATGTTACAAGGATCATTTCACAAAATAGCCACTTTTTGCTCAGATGCCATCTTGTCTGTGCAAAGTAGGGTCAAAGGTCATATGTACTTTTTTCTGTATCTTCGTTATGACGTGTTATCTCTATGGGAGGGAATTTTTCTAGATGTAAAAGTTGACATGATTGTCTTAATCGAGCACTAGCTCACTTACCCTTCGGTGAATTTCTCCCAGATTTTAATATGTTGTAGCTGAGACCTTGCGCTATCAGAAATGTGCCTTTTGTTTTTTCATACGATGTCTGGATCATGCTAAAAAAAAACTTGGTTGAAATTAAAGCTTATCTTCGATGTATTGAGATATTTCTTTCTTTCTGCAACTTTCTTTGCAATAACTCAAGAAAAACAGCCTCTATCACCCCCATATTTTGCACATGTTTAGTTCATGTCACGTACATTATTTCATAAAATAACAATTACTTGATCGGACACCATCTTGGGTATGTAAATTAGGGTCAAAGGTCATAAATGTTTCGTCCTGTATCTTGGTGAATACTTGTCCTATCTTTCCAATATTTTGCACACGCAAAGACCATTTTACAAGAATCATTTCACAAAAAACTACTTTTTGCTCAGATGCCATCTTTGGTGTGCAAAATGGGGTCAAAGGTCAAATATACATCATTCTGTATCTTCGTTAGTGCATACGGAATTCGGTACCAAAGATGGCAGGTCTGACTCCCTTTTCTAACTGAAACTCCAAACATCACATGGCCAATGTCCCCTCAACACAGATGAAACCTGTATGGTCATGCCTATTGGGATCAGGACTCAAATCATTGATTTCCCAATAGATCGGATCACCTAATTTGTCAGTGTTGACAAATTCCGAGTCTAGTTCATATTTTACTTTTAATTCTATTCTGATGAAATTTTCACTCTTGCGCTGGTAACATTTTACTCTTTCTTCTCACATGAACTTGTAGCTGGCATAGTTTTGCAAGAAGTACGTAAGTGCTGAAGAAGTTTGTGATCTTACCATCCAAACTACGTGAAACAAAACAGCAGGTATTAAAACTATGCATTGATTTGCACAGTGACTGCTCCGACTATGGCAATCTGTGTTCGCAAAAGTGTCTGAACTGAATTCCACACATGAATACACACCAAGACAAGACTGACTTTTGATGTTTGTGGAGTAGATTTTATTGTCCACCTGGCATTTGGCATAAGATGGTAACACGCTACCTAAGTTAACAGAAGTAGGAGATATGCCATTGCGGAAGAAGACTAGGAGATCCTTTCGAATACCTTGGGTGGCACCGGTTGGGTCTGTCTACACTCAAGGTTGCTATGGCTGTTTTGGGTAGAGTTGAAAAATGTGGTTTACGGTCCATGCAGTGTGTTTGCAATCATTGTATGATAAATGAGTAACGGAGTCCCAGTCTATGCCCTGACGGCGTATTTGCGCATTGGGTATGTGCTGGCCTTTCGGATCTGCTTGCTGGTGCGGCGGTTGAGCTCGGAGCGGCTGAGCTGGCGGCGGATGGCACGGGTCTTCTTGGGGCGCAGGTCCAGGGGCTTAAACTTCCTGTTGCGGTAAAACTTGCGCAGGTTTTCCTTCTGCGTCTGATTCATGACAGTCCTCACCCGGGCAATGCTCTTACGGATGACACGGCTATTCCAAACAAAACAACAAGAAAGAGAAAAGCAAAATTATACTGATTAAATCTTATCTCACTAAAATCAGTATTGATGAATATCAATAGATGATGTAATCCATTGGGGGATGATAAAACACTGCAAAGAGATTATAAGATGCAAGCTGCTCACTAGATTATCCAAAATCATCAATGAAGTTTACTAGGTAAAGTGGATGTAAACGAAAACTGTAATTACTCCACTTGTGGCTACAAAATATATGATTTGTATTTTATGCCTGCATAGGCTTGTCCCAACATTTTCTGTATTTAAATCATATTTGTGAACACAAAATTAATTTACTGTCTCCTTTTATACAGAGCTGATATAGGGACTGTGAGGGGTTATTGCCCCTACCTACAGTAGTACTCCCCTCCCCCCCCCCCCCCCCAAAAAAAAATGTATACATGTTCTGCGGACCCTGTGATATACAAATGTAGGAGCAAACCTAACACCTATACCACCCTGTTTTAGGGTCAAATACATATGACATTATCATCACAATGAGGTAAAATTATAGCAAGTCTTGCAGATGATAGAGTCGAGTCCTTTGAAGTTTATCACTGATTGGTGCATTGAACAAACATCATCAAGATCAATTACAGTGCACTCCCATTAGTAACTATGTGATTATAACAAAATTCTTGTTAAATGTGGTAAACATTCGGGTCAACAGATTAATATCACCTATATTTCAGTTTCAGTAAGTTTTATTTCTCCACTTGTACATAACAGAAAATGAACATATTATCCACAAGTCATTAAAATATAAACAAAATTTTGCATTACAAATATATAATCATGTGAAATAATACATAAATATCATTTCAGATCTTTAATTGTACAGGTGGAGGAGACCGTTATCAATAAGCAAAAAACTTGGCTTGGACAACAGCCTCTGAACATAATATGCCTCATAACAATTTTTTATTTAACCAAACATGTCTTTGAGTGCTTCATTGTTTGGGTATAACTAAAATTTGATACAATGCACTCCTGTTATAATGAAATTCCAGTTACAATGAAGTAAAAATTCAAGCGGTAACATTATCGGATCTTTGTGGGTTTTTTTTTTTATTTTTCTGTTATGACAAAATTTCTATTAAACGAAAGAAAAATACCGGTCCCAAGGACTTTGTTATAGCGGGAGTTCACTGTATATTGAAGGCAAATGGTACACTGCCAGACTTGGGACTTTCTCATAATGGGAATGCACTGTACTGAATTAACAATCCAAATAATCCAAACTCCAGCGATGTCACGCAGTACTCCATACATCCTCTACTCACATCTTGGCAAGCTTGGATGCCTGCCCACCCGTCACCTTGGCAACCCTGAGCTGAGCCAACTCCTGCTTCAGCTTGTTGAGGTTCTCCTCCAGCTCCTCCTTCTTTTTGCCACGCAGTTCATGGGCCTTGATGCGCGTCTGTGTGCAGACAAGAGAACAGAGGTTAAAGGGTGAAGCCACTTCGTATACAATACTTCACAGCAAAGGGAAAGAACAGCAAACACTGAGCATTCAAATTCATGAAATTCTTCTGTCCAGATGTTTTCATTGTAACTGATTGACAATCGTGTTGCAGGAGTTGATGTAGGACAATTGTCAATCAGTTGCAATTACTGAACATACTTGACAAACAGGAACTAAACCAGGCCAAGCAATTTACTACACTCAGCTGTCAGGTAATTAAAAAACAAAAACAAACAAATTGTATTTACTTACTTGGAGCATTCATATTAAAGACTGGAGTTAATGTTAACATTCATGAAACAGCTGCTCTCTGTAAGAAAGTCTTCTGCCAAAAATAAATGCTTGTTAACGCCCGACACTAGTAGATAAAATAGTTTTTACAACTTAGTGATGGGTAGCACAATCTTTAAATCACACTTTCCCCACTTCCTCCTTCTCTCCTCCTTCAGTATCTGAATCTGAATCTGGATCTGGATAGTTTTGTCAGCAAAGTGTTCTCAGCACCCATGCTAACTTGGTGACATGGGTTCCATGACATTTACTCCTGCGACAATTGCTCCCATGAAATATCTGCATGCTGAGCCAAACACAAATTGTACCCACAAACATAACCATAACCCTAATCCTCACATCAAAGTAAACTTAACCCTAAAGTAATAGAAGAAAATAAGACCACAGTGATTGTTGCAAGAGCAAATGTCTCCAGTAATATGAGAAGGGCATGGTGTTTGTAACTATTATAACAGCTCTGACTCAAGCAAATCAACACTTTATAATGCTATGAAGTAAATCTGGTCATTTTTGCATACTGTCTGTGAATGCTGTCATCTTGGCAAACATGAGGAGGTCACAATTGACATTTTCGCGAGATCTTGTTTTCGCGATGTGACATGGAGGCTACCTCAAGTGTACTAGAATGGTCTAATGCCTATCTGTTTGTGACATTTTTGCATACTACTGCTACATTCACAATCAAAGACTCAAATGCTATTTGACTAAGCTGTGCAGAACTTCAACTTACAACTCAGCACAGCAAAGACATTGCTCTAACAAGCTCTACTGTGAATTCCGCCGTTCATCAACTCTTAGGCACCGTTTGTGCAAGTGTCCTGCGGCATCCAGCGCAGACAGTGCGCAAGCCATGCAGAGCTGTGGAATTTTCAGAGCAAGCTTGCACACACACGGGAGGTTTCTGTAGATAGTATTTATATTGTATGGCTTGTCTGCTTGGGGTGCTTGCACAAAAAGCACCGAAAGGCTGGTGGACAGGGGAATTCACGAACCCATAATACCCACATAGTGATTAGTTTGCTGACAAATTCAAGTACCTTGTATCAGTGTGGAATAGTAATTAGGAAAATATGCACATAGTCAAGTCATGATCAACGTAACATTGTGATTTAATTCTTTCTTTTCACAAATATTTGTAAAATGTTAACCTTCAGTTTCATGGGGCTGATTTGTGCTCTGTTAGTAAAGGTGAGAGCCAGAGAAAAAAGCACCAAAAATTTTGAGTCACATCAGACCGATAGACGTGCACATATGTGGCAGCAGCCTGGCATTGAGCGAACCCGTGCACTGGCACCCATGCTTCTGTGCGTCGCTGCACATTGGTTAATTAAAATTCAGTTTTTGTCAAAATTAACATAGGCCTACAGATTTTTTTTTTTTCCATTATGGAGGAGAGCTCTACAGCGGACATTTGTGACATGAAAATGATGAATGATGCATGCATGTGTAACGACAACAAAAATCACTGTGGGTTGTCTGTGCTGTGCAAACTTGCAACATTTTATACATTGGATGTGAGATGGATGATTAGTGAAGGAGGAGGTCTCATGAGCGCTTCAGGGAGGTGCTCAGTCAGACCGCAACGCTGCTGTTAATGAGCTCAAATCAAAAATTTATCGTACGCGCAGGGTTTTGCGCATGTCCTTCTCAACACCCGAGATTTTGCGAGATAATTCAGAGACAAAGTGCATGGTCTACGAGATTCATTTATTGACGACATGAAGATCTACTCTCCGTGACTAATTGACATGATTTGTGAATATTTGATATTAATCAGACCTTTTAATGCTTATATCATGTGAAATGAATTTATGATACCGTTATTCTTATCACCGCATCCTACTGACATTTTTAAAAACGATCCTAGAACATATTATGACAAGGCTTTCTATTCATTGATCACCCGACCCGTTCCAAAGTTGAATCAACTCATTACTGATATCCAACATTCTAGAGATTCTTGTTATAATAGCACAGTAAGAACTGAATCGGTCCCTCGCTTAGAAAACTATAAAAATTGAAAGTCTCGTCGAGTGAAAATCGTGGAGTGGCAATTTGAGATACATGCATGATCATGTGCTCTCAGGGTATCATTAGTTAAATTACTCAGCGATGTATACAGTGGAATTAGATGGAATAATTATTGTAATTCACAATAGAGATCCCCGTAGAACTATGTGTGCACAATAAGTTTTAGATCTTTTATTATTGATTAATAATGAGCCATTCATTAATGCAACAGGTACTGCTAGCTGAGTAAACGAAGTCCAAGCCAAAGTTGAGCTGTCGATCAGAGTGGAGTGTTGTTCTTGTTGTTGACGTGGAGATCTTAGCCCGAGCGCGTATACATACATCGTGCGCACACACACACACACTCATAGGGTCCTACACTTTATCTACACACAGAGTATTGTATGTACACCACACGTTTACTGTCCTTCCGCGCTGACCAACTGTTTCAACTCTCCACTCAGAGGGAATTAACCAATCAGAAACGCGTATTCGCGGCAAACTGAAATCTCATCAAAAATTAGCTGTACAACGCAATGGGCAATTCCGCGGTTAGTAACGTTACATTTGAACAAATTTAGATATTTGTTTTTACCACTAAATTACTATTTATTCATTTCAAGTCAAAATTATGTCAAAAAACATGTTCATCCTTCCTAGGTTTATGATACAGAAAAGAATGAACACAATCCAAGAAATATTAGAATTGCTATAGCAACTTAAAGGGCTGGTTAGTAACGTTACGAAAAAAGGACATGACAAAAAAATCAATGTCTTGTAACAAAAAGTGTGCAAAAATTCAAGTTACTTCAAACAAAGTGTTGCATTAATTTCAATTATTGCATCATGACAAATGTTCATGCAAATTTTTTTAGCAGTTCGAACGATAATTTTTTAGCTAGACCCTCAAAAGCATGGTTAGTAACGTTACGGTTAGTAACGTTACATTTGTCCGGAGTAATTCCGCAGGTCATTTCACCCTTTTGTAATTGACAAAATGTCACATGACTTCTGGAGTATTTAAATGTATTCATCTTTTACCCTTTAGCAAAACTTTGAGGAAAAAATTTCAAAGGAACCCACTGTAATTTGCATTTAAGTGAATTTCAGCGTCCCCAGTCCCACGTACATTTTAAATGATGGTTTTAGATCTCGCAAAATCAATAAATACGAAAAATAAAATCTACTGAATTTGAAAGACCCTAATGATTGGTGAACATCCATGGCATTAGTTGATACCTAGATCAAAGGGTAAGATAAAGAGGCACATTTCTTTTATCCATGTCATGTCCACCTAACTGCGGAATTGCCCCAATGATTTATTCGATCACCTGACCCGTTCCAATAATCAGTCCACATGAAGTCATCATATTTCCATAGTATGATATTTCCTCTTTCATTTCATACCTCTTCGATTTTGGTCCACGTTTATTTCATTGTTCTAATGTACCCCCTAAGAAAAATGAAAAATATGCAAATTTCATGTTTTATAATTTCCTTGCTCAGTATATTTTATATGTCACAACCTTTCAAGTAGTCGGATGTCATTAAAGTACAACTTTTCAGCTTTTTATCGATGTATTAATCAGGAAGATTGGTAATGTCGTTTAGATTTACAGGGACTCTAAAAATATGGTCTTCCAGATCCAGCTCATTACGTATTCATGTCCGCAAGGTCCATGCATACGCGTACGATAAATGAGAAGGCTTTTCAGGGTGTTGCGGTCTGACTGTGCTCCTCATATCGTATGAGGGGGAGAGCACCGTTTGTTGTGAGCAGGACCCCCCCCCCCCCCCACCCCCCAAGACTACAACTCTCCTGCTTTCGACGGGAGATCTCCAAAAGTGCGCGATCGCATCAAAATGAACGATAACGAGCACATGTCAAAAATCTATTGTTGACTTAAATGGGTATAGGTCTAGGCCTAAGCTATAATCCGCCATCACATGGAATCGCAGTCATATTAATACGGGCATCGTTCTATTCTGGGGAATGAACAAACATGAACAGAACATGAAAATTAGCCCACGGGACTACACAATTCGCAACCGATACCCGTTTAACGTGTGATCAAATTTTTGCTAAATATTCCGTAGAAACTTTGTAAATGGATACAGTATTGTACCTAGACGTTTAAGAATATACAGTTCTTCATAAACAAGGACTCCATGTTATGATACGGGCATAGATGACAACGATTTAACCCGATTGACTTCTACATTATCATCGTACCATTTTGATTGCTCGACAGTGCCAAGAGAAAGGAAGAATATCCGGTCAGGTCAATCCTACCAAGGTTGTACTTCCGCGCACACTTCAACTACACGTTCTACAACAACCTTGTAACCACCTAGTCTAAATTCTAGACAGTTCGAATTAAGTGAGCACTCGTAAGTATTACTGTACTAAGTATCCCCGTAACAGAGGATGTAGAGTGGTGGTTGCACTATCAATTTCGGCAATCTTAGTTTCAAAGAAGGAAGTAAAAACGCATCCTCATGTATACCTGTAAATCAGTTTGTTTACTATGAAAGCTCTCTGCGTCTGTGTATGTTATAAGATCAACTGCATCGATATCTTTTTGGTCATCATAATTCCATGGTAGGCCTATTATACTGTGCCATTAAGCCACGGGCGGTATCAGTGGGAAGTTTGATTTAAAAAAACAAAAAAGGAAACGAAAGGGATATCCATAGCACGTTGTTCTATTTAAATCATGACAGCTGACGTTGAACAATAACTGGAAGTGTGATCGCGTTAAGGAAAGCATTTGTCCGGCCAACGACTATGATTATCTTATATTTCATTATAAAAAAAAAAGAGCATTAATGGCATTTATATGATAATATGCTCACAGGATAGTAGTATATTGCACACAATTGTTTTGATATTTCAAAGAATTCATTGAGGTCATATGGCAAACTTTAACTTTTGTGAGATTAAAAAAAAAAAAAAATAGGCCTACCATGGCGGGGCATGCAGACGAAGTGTGTGATCTAGGACCTACACTTAATCATCAACTTCTACTCTGTTTTCTTCTAAGTTCTTCTTCTTCTTCTTCTTCAGCTGAGTGGTCTCTTCCTACTCTTTTCCTCTTCCATTTCTTTTAAAGGCATTAGGCCTATCACATTTGGAATGATATAAGTGAGTTGTATCACATCCTACATAAAAACTGCAATGAAATTCTAAAATATAAGGAGATATCACCATTTTCTCAATAAACCATAACTATAGACGGTTTAGTCTAGAAACATTTTTATTATAATTATTGCTAACATTTTGTATATATAACAATACTTAACATTGACTATAGGCCTTATCTGATTCAAATTTTTACATTGGTTGTTTCTATCCTAAACTCACATACAACTATAGAAACACTAAGCTGGGTTTTAGCTTCATCTGCAAATAATGCTTTTAATTCTTTGAATTAATTTTTACTACTATCTGATCGTCTGGACAATCAGGTTGCGCAAACGAAAGCCTAAAGGTCCTTTACCGTCAATGATCATTATAATTATACAGCATACTCACCCCTCAAGATGTAAGAACGTTTCTTTGACATGATTCATAAATAAAAAAAAAAATAATATCATAACAACGTATCTTCGGATGCTTGATGTATCAAAGCTGCGTGAATGAATGTCCTAATGCACTTTCTGTTTTATATAAGAAAAATTGTCATGTTCGTATTACTTTGAGCAAAACTTTTTTTTTTTTTTCATATACCTCGACTATTCACGCACCATGCACCTTTGCACAAAACACTGTTATTTATTCTGGTCCTAAGCTTTGGAAAAATTTACCCGATCTGCCCCCAGTTTAGGCTGTATTCAAGCAAAGATAAAAAAAAAACAAAAACCAAAAACCCACCTTCTTGCATCTTAATATGTTGATTGATGATAATATGACCTTTAATAGTGACCAAGATGTGTGTATATTACTGTATATCACTATACTCTCTCCGGTTTTTTTCTTCTCTTTCTTCCCCACCTATCTCTTGTTTTGGTTTCTCACCTCAGCCCTTCATTTTGCAATACATTGTATACTAGTATCATAACCACTCATCTGCATATGTATTTTTTTCTTGGGTGGAGGGGTGGTACCTTGTTCCCACACAACATTCTTTGTAAACATGCTTGTTCAATTTTTGTAATTATGCAAAACAATGTACGTGCCCCCACAAGGGGTTTGTATTACATGTGAATTGTTTGTAAAGATATATTGAAATTGAAGATTGAAATTGAAATTGAAACACCTTGACATAACGAGTTGTTATTCATTTTGCTATACTAGATGCAGCATTCCAAGTCGTAGTTGTAGTCTTTCAGCCCCCTTTCACCATGTATCACCAATAAACTGTGCTCCCGGCCGATCCCAGTATCGCTTAGCAGGTGAGTAGAGAAATTTATTGTACCAGGAAGACACGGCGACTGGGAGTGACCTCCGTTACATTGGAAGGAACTCCGAAACCGATTATTTGCTGGAGAAAAGACACTTGCCTTTTCCAACATGTCGAAAAACACAGGAGCATCAAAATTTAGGAAAGTAAATGTAGACGATTATGATGAGAACAACTTCCAAGATGACCAGCTTTTCGATGATCAAGTTGCGGGACCAGACGAAGGGGAAATTCAGCGGCTTCTAAACTCGTATCCTTTTTCTGGCGGCTGGTCGGCCGGGCACGGCCCGTCGAGACCGCGCCATCTGTCCGCTGAGCCCGTTGGCACTGCATTCGGTCAGCTAGCGCTGCGCTGCTAGCTCACTAACGTTAGGTAGGCTACACATTTGTATACAGACAGGATCAGGATAGTCATAGTCATAGAACAGTTTCATGCAGTGATTATATAAAGGTCCTAGGACACAGAAACGTTTCATATCGTGACATGAATGAGTTATCATCCAGCGAATAAGTTATACTAGATGACCTCAAACGTGTCTGTTCTATTTGATAAGTTGAAAAAATTCTGAATCCGCGCACTTAGATTTGAACAGTAAATTCCATTCTAGCTCCTTCTTCTGTTCTGACTTCTGTTGCTTGTTGTTGTGTTGTTTTAATTTTAATGGCATTTTCCATTCTGACTGATTAGTATAGTAGTGTATATGGTAGGTGTCCAACACATCAACACTGTACATTGAAACTTACACCCCTCTATTTTGAAAGCACTGCGCGTACACAGAACAAACATAAACCCATGAGACTACGCGGAGTGGTTTTCTGTTCTGCAAGGGATTTGAAAATGTCCAAACTGTATTACTGAAAAACCTGATAATAAACAAGATCAACAGCAAAACAATGATACTGTATAATAAAATAACATGTTAGAAAAAACATTTACATATGCACTTCACATGTATAACAGCAATAGAGGATAGGGGGTAGGGCATATTTGAATGGATTGTTTGTGTATAATAGACCCAGCTATACCGTAATCAAGTGTGTGTGCATACACCAGTATGCATGTTGTGGAATGATATACAGTAGTAAATGTGCATCGATTTTCATGCGTGGAAATATTCAAACAATTAGTGTGTGTGTGTGTGTGAATTGGTAGGGCCATAGGGGGAAAAAATGTTTAGGGAACTGCACAGCACAAATTTAAGAACCTGCAAATAATGTTTTTGAGCTGCTCATCCCGAAAATTTAGTTGCGCGAAAATGTCAATGTAATTATTATTATCATTATCATTATTATCATCATCATCATTGAATCATCTGTCATGGGTATCCTCCTGGTTGAGGCAAATATGTTCCCCATTGGTTTGCCCTGCCCTAACTGCGACCAGCCCGAACGCGAAGCCACAGTTACCTGTGTGAAGTAGCGCCCCAGGGTTAGCCCTAACTGTGCTTCTGATATCTTTGAAGTCTATGTGGTTCCATAAAAAAGATGTTGATTTCTCCTCTATCAGTGTGCCCTCATGCCTTGCATCTGCCTGGTGCTAAGGCGGGTTTTGTATCCAAGCAAATATCTCAAGTTCAGCTGGACCAAACTGTGTCTTACGAGCACAGAATATCTTTAATTTTGTATCAAATCACCCAAGATACTCAGTACAATAACACATGGTTGCAGCTGGTATTCTTTTTAACAGTATGCATAGTTGGAGATATACTCTTTCAAACTGACCATGCATCACTGCCAGAAAAGAAATAAGAATAAAAATATCAAAGCAAAACTCAACATTTTCCTCTCTCTCTGGTTCTAAAATTCATTTTTTTTTTTTTTTTTTTTTTTTGGGTGCAGTGGACTACAGTTTACAAAGTCCTCGGGACGGCAGTTTTCTTTCATTATAACACATAAAATGAATAAAGTTGCAGCCCTAATTTTTACCTCATTTTAACCAGAATTTCGTTATAATCATGTTCCTTATAACGGGAGTGCACTGTACACTACACATACAGGTGTACTTCTTTCTTTGAATGCCGCCCATTATGTTGGCTTGAAAGTTTTCATACAAATTACAGTCTGAACATAATCCTATCATTTCGAAGCTAACCTTAACTGATGTACATTTGATGTTCAGAAAGAAAAATACAGAAGCTCTCCATCTTGCGCTGAAGAACCCTCCCATCATGTCCAAGAATCCAGCAGTCAAAGTAAGTACTTCTCAGGTTTGTTAAATGTAGTTCGACCATTCAGACGTGAACAAGGTGGAAAAGAAATCTTGTGATTGAAATGGCACGTGGTGTTTGCGTAGGACATGCAACATACATCTGTACCTGTGCAGTTTATATCTGCTCTCACTGATTCTTCCTGATTGAGCAGAGGGTACTTGTGCCACATAATGTACTCCATTAGTGAGGAGTATTGTAATGTCGGGGGGGGGGGGGGGGGACCTCCAGTGCCAACTTAAACTACTGTAGCACTCACACTTATACCATTTGCCCATCCAATTGAAAAGTCTGAGCTAAGCATTAAAAAATGTAAACTTTTTAATTTTCAGTTTAAAAAGTTTTTAAAGAATTTTATTTTGTTAGTGGAATCAATTTATTTAGAGACACCCACACATCCTGAAGTCACAGTGCTGCTCTCTTTAGCAGACTTGCTAAATTCATTGCATTTTATCCCCTATCTTAAATGCAGTTTATTGTTTACTCTCTCCTGCACTTCTGCATTATTATCTTTCACACTTTGCTCATGGATAGGCTAAGGCTTTCTCGGTGGTTATGAGGGTTCTAACAAACTTCAAGTCATCAGAAGTTGAGAATGCAGTGAACTCCCTAGACCCCGAGAGTATCGACGTCTTAATGAAGTACATCTACCGCAGCTTTGCTGAGCCGTCCGAAGGAACAGCGGGGATCATGCTGACATGGCATGAAAAGGTATGACTTTTGTCTTCATTCTCTGCCCAGTTCATTTTCTGTAGTATTCTTTCAGAAAAGTACAGATTTGAGTTTTGCTTGCTTTGATAGTTAAAGGGATGGTATAGTTTTGGTTGAGAAGGGGATTCAGGTTTTAACTTTTTTGGAGATGATTAGTAACCACTTATATGAAATATTAATGAGCATACAATTCTAAGAGAAATCAGCAGTTTGTATGATGAAAATTGGTTGAAGTAAAACAAAGTGGTCCGAATAAAAGGTTGGTTCCACCTTTTATTAGGATTGCTTTGATTTTGGATATGTCAGCCATTTCAAAACTGATTGTCATCAAATAATTGTTGATTCCTGTTAGAAGTGGATGCTCTTGAATATTTCATGTGTAAGTGGTTTCTAATTCGCAAAAGGTTAGAATTTGAATCGCCATCTCAACCAATACTATACCATCCCTTTAGATACCATGTTGATTGCTCGAGATGTGAAAATTACCGTGATTAACTCATGGTATTAAATTAGTTTTAATTGCAACTTACCTGAAATTTTAGCTATAATTTATCATTACTAGAAAAACAATTTTAAAAAAAAAGAACTTGCATCCCACTGTACTTTTGTTTTTGCAGTCCCTCATGTTTGTGATTTTAAGTTGCTCAAAATATAGCATTCAAGACTAAACTCAGACCTGTTTATTTTTATAAGCAACTTTAAATTTCAAGACTTTATATGAATGAGGAGTTTTATATTTGTAACTGCACATAAACATTGTAGCATGTCACATGACTCAATCAGTACTGTAGCTATATTTGATATAATTATTACTAGTATTACTGTCATCAGTGCTATTAGTAAATACAGGTGTAGTATAATATGGTTGTAGTAGTAGTTGTTTTAAAAGTATGATTGTCATTCTTATTTTGTTATTGTTGTCTATTTTTTTATATCAGTACTTACAGAGACTCCAACTCTCCCGCTTTCAACAGGAGATCTCCCGCCAAAAGCCCCTTTTCGCGAAATCTCCTTTACTCCCGCTTGCGTGGTTTTGCTATGCCAATCAATCGCATTTGCATGCATGAATAGCATCTGCATATGGTATATGAAGTGAAGTTTTAATAAGCCAATATATAATTGAAATCATTGAATTATTACTTTTTAGTGCCATCGTATGTTGAATGATAAACCTGAAATAGCACAAGAGAGCATCTAGAACCCTATTTACCCAAGGGACTTCGCACACATGAAGTTTGAGTCTCCCGTCTGCTACACAACTGTAGGGGTTTCAGGCGGGAGAATCTCCAGATCAGAAGGTGCTTGGGGTTGGAGTCTCTGTACTCATATGTACAGGGTGGATTTTTTTTTTTATTTTTTTTTTTTTATTCATTTTGTGACGGTCATGTTATCTAATTGTTTCTCTGGCTCTTCTTTGACTGTTTTGATCCTTCTCAGTGTTACTCTTCTTTATGCTAATGATTTATTTATTTATTTATTTTTAAATGATAAGACAAGTAGAGATGCCTGTCTTTCTTAATATTAGTCGCCAGCTGATTCTGATGCCCTGTTTGTTTTGTTTTGTTCTCTTTCTTTTCTGTCTTTCCATCTCCAGGTGTATGCTGTGGGAGGTGTGGGATGTATAATGCGAGTGCTAACTGACAGGAAAGGCGTCTGATCTAAGCCACTTTCAGAGACCCTTTCCCCGTTCACAGCATAACACATTTGTATTTTTGTGTTTCTTTTTTACCATATGGATTATTTAATCATATTGCCAGAATATGTAGGAAGTGGCCAATCACTGTAGGTCATTACCCGCGTTACTTTCAGAACGTGTCATGCATTCCTTATTAACAAGGACAATATGTTAGCACAGAGCAAAGTGTTATGACGTCACTCAACATGTTTTAATGCTTCATGTTCTCACTGTATGTCACAATTAGATGTTGGATTTGAGTGACTGTATTAACCAAAGCAATAAGCTGTATCAAAATTTTTGTCATTGGAAAGTGCCAATGAATGAAGAAAAAAAGAAAAAGAGTGAGTTCAGTGAGAGTTGAGTACGTACATGTATGTATACTTGTATCTTGGAGAAGAAGTCAAGCATTTTGCTTTCATTGTGATTTCTTTGTCCTTGATATCTTCTGGTTTACATTTACTACAAGTCTCTCGTATCCTTTCAGTGTTTTAGTTTGTGTGGAATATGGACAAAAATGTATTCCCCAATTACATGCCTTCAATGCTTTTTATTGTATTTTTGTTGACTTTAGAAGTTTGATTGTTTGCTGGGACTATATCTTCTAAAAGCTGTATGAAAGATCAACCTTGCATAACTCAAACTCATGCAAAGAAGATCCTGCTTAACCCGTTGAGGACGGGCTGATTTTTGTATAGCATGCATTTCCCTTAGACACCTGCCCGAGTTTACTCGGGACAAGTCTTCAACGGCTTAAAAATGATGCTCTACACCTACTCCATAAGGTATTTCTATTTACAAAAGACTGGCAGTCAACATACATGCAGGAATTACAGTCGAATAATTGTTTCATACTTGGTACATTGATTCACACGAGGTTGACTCCTATTTCATGTACCTGCAACTAGGGATGCAGTGCCAAGGGTGCCCACTAGAGCTGATTCTATAAAATCTGTGTAAGATCAAAGTTTGAGGCCTGTTTGATCTGCAGCTGTCTGTGCTCATAGTGGCATATTGGTTTATCCATTAAAACACACTGCAGTGCAATATATTCAGGTGTCATATGAAAAGCTCTTGGAAGGTGAAAAAAAAAAAAGATGCTGTGTTCACACTCTTGGCAGCATTCCCTACCCTGTATTTACTGTAATAGAAGAAAGAAAGCATGCAAAAAGTCAGGCTTGAGTGAAGACTAATTGGTAGTCTCTTCAATGATCCAGAGGTAGAGACATAGAGAGCGAACATGAATTCTCTCTCACAACCCCTTCTTATGTATTGCTCAAAGGTTTAAATTTTCTAAACCCCCTTTGTTTATAGGAGTTTGTCTCTTGCATAAATTGTATACAGTCAGGCTTGAGTGAAGACTACATACTCATTCCATGTAGTCATAACTTTGATGATACATTTTTTACACTCATGAACCCGCTTTAATGAACCCATCATGCATTTTTTATGGTCAAGTAGCAATGTGGATATACAATGACTTAACACATTAAACAAATGGTGGACAAAAAGCTACAACAGCATTTGTAACACTTGGAACGAAACTAGAGGCGTTCTGTCAAAGTTTCAAAGCTAAGGTGGACTGAAAGATCGGCCTGTATTTATAGTTGAGGATATGTTCCGCAGAGACTACGTCTGACTTTACAGAATCCTTCTCCTATACAGACTTACAGGTCTCATACCCAGTAAACTGTACTGTGGGGAGATGCTGTACCCATGGAAACCATTGTGATGGGTGGATTGATGCATTCACCATCATCAGTTACATGTATTGGTGTGCTATAAGTGTGCTGATGAGCCAAATTTTTCCCCCAAAATTTTCTAGTATTTCAAACAGCTGGTGAGTGCACTGTATTTATCGGATGTTGATTTTGCTAGTTAAGTTTAAATTTGCCTATCTGGGACTATGATTAGACATTAACAAGACGGTTGAGGTACCTCACCCTTTGTGTCCATAGGGACAGTGATTGAGCATCCCCCCACAGTAGTGTCTATGAGAAGCTTCTGTCTGTTTTAGAAGAGAACCGTCTAAGTCAAAAAAATGTTATGAAACTCCTCCGAACAGACAAATTTTTCTGTCTAAATAAGACAGCTCCCTCGTACAACTTTATAAATTCGTTTTATATTATTTTACTCTACTAGCTAGAATATTTTCTGCTCGCATCTTGGAATTCTACAGTTCATAGTAATAGTCATCATCTTTTAAAAAAAAAAGGTCAAACAAAAGTGACTACATTTATATGTATATGATAATTTTCAGAAGAATTGATCAGAAGAGCAAACACACATCATGTCATAGTGTATGGTATATATTTTTAAACCAGTCGAAGAAGTGTCCATGTGATAGCACACCCTTCAAATTTACACGTACGTGTACACATCTGTTATGCACTTTTTTTTTTTCTGGTCAGACATTGACTTTTTGTATGAATGTGGAATATCACTGTTTCCAAAGATTGATGTCACAGGCACACAGCGTTAGCCCAAAGTGGTGCCAAAATTGGGGTTGTTGTAGCTAGGTTTTAAAGTAACGGGTAATGGAAACAACACATTAAATTAATGCAGCGTGTATTAGTAGTTAGAGGAGAACTGTCACTTCCGAAAGGAAAACATTCATTTTTTGTTATAATGTAGGATAATAGCTTCCCCATCAATGTGAATGTACTACACATACCATGCAAATGATGTTATTGATGCTAGAATAAAATTTTGTCTTTAAAGGGGAAGGCTAGTAACTGATCAGTGGGAATCAGTGGAAATGCTAGGAGATGATTGTTCCAATCCTTATGGGATTCATTCAAGAGTTCATTGTATATCTATTGTTGTGTGAAAATGATTTACTTCAGAACGGTCTCATATTCAATTAATGTGCAGATTAATGCTCCGTCACTGACCAGGGACGCTAACCTGGAAGCATTAAACTGCACATTACTTGAATATGAGACCATTCTGAAGCAAATCATTTTCACACAACAATAGATATACAATGAACTCTTGAATGAATCCCATAAGGATTGGAACAGTCATCTCCCAGCATTTCCACTGATTCCCACTGATCAGTTACTAGCCTTCCCCTTTAAGATCTATTTCTCCAGTATTTCTGCACTCAGTGCCTCTGCAAATACATGCATTGTAATCGCAACTTATTATTCTTTTGCCCTCAGCCTTGAGTAATATTCTTCAAACTCTGAAGATTTTTGTGGAGATCATGAGATCGGATGATGCTGTAAGCTAATTTCCACCCCAGTAGATTGCTGTAAATGTTAGTAACTTCTTGTAGTGAAGAAAATGCTTTTGGAATTGTAAGACATTTTTTTTTTTTCCAGCAATCTTGATGGAAAGAATGTGATTTCAATTACACTGTATAGACAGATCTGAGGTGGTTCTCAGAGTGCATATATATTATTTGAGATAAAGAAATATCCTTTATTTGCTCACAAAAGTTTACTTCACGTATTTGTATGGATGAACCGCCTATGTATGTACAGTATAAATTAGGGAATAAAAATCATTGATGCACAGTTGCGCACTGTATGTTTTGTCATTTCCAATTTTACTATTGTAGTTATTATGTTGCAGTGTGTGTGTGTGTGTTTGTCAGTCTGTTTTTATGAATGTGAACGTGAAATGTCAGTGCATGCGTCATGGATGAATTAGCTGCCTATATTACAGTGTGTAAATGCCTTGAATGAGCAGTAAGTCTGAGTGGTGTTCATGGGGCCAGATTTGTCAGCAGAACTCCTGGGAAATTAAAATAATGAATAAATAAATGAATGAATAAAACAGGCTGAAGCTTATGCAATACCCAATATATCCTACTAGTAGCATTAAGACATATGGATACATCCCAGTTACACATCACTTAAACTGCCTCCACATGAATTTGGTTAACATCACAGAACTCTGTATTGGCAGTACATTATACTAAAATGTGCTAACATACTTTGCTACATTCAATGTGGTGTAGACCAGATTTGGTAGAGGGGGCTGTATAGCGGGTGTCCGCAGTACAGCACGTTTCAACTAAAACTACATGTACTGGCTAAACCAGTCGAGGTAGTGGACTAAATTTGGTGTTGCATGTACTGTATTCAGTGGCAGATCCAGACGGGGGCGCACTGGGCGCGCCCCCTTTTATTTTTTTTTAATAAAAACAAAAGAAAACTAGAATTATCACTGAAGGTGATTAATACCCCCGCCCCTAGTGTTGCTTTATAGTATGTGATGTCATGAGGGCAATGGCGTTGATACCAAGTTTGTGCACTTGTCGAATAGGAAACAGAATAATTTTAGTTTACTGTACAATTACAGAGTTGACACTGAGTATAAAACTTACAGCAAATGGAAACATGCTTCCCCCCAGCATCACTACACTTAAAGACCATCATACACACCAAATTTGACCTTCATACAACGTGTAGCTTGAATGGTTTATTTTTATACAAAAATGAGTGGTTACCATGGCAACACATTTTCCTTAAACTAACACATTGGTTCTTGTAAAACTACACTTTTAGATCATGATTCATACCGGGGTACTAAATTTGACTTTAATTGCTTGAATGATGGAAAAGTTTTTCGATCTGCAAGGTTTTGGTAAAATTGTGGTTACCATGGCAACGGTTTGTGTGACAAACACAAAAATTATGTGTTCCACATCTATACCTCAGGGCCATAATGCCTACCAAATTTGGTTTCAATCGCTTGAAAACTGTGGAAGAAGTTCACTCTACAGGGTTAAAAAAAACTAGAAATATCACTGAAGGCGATTAATACCCCCGCCCCGTGACGACAGTCTTACGCATGGAAATTACAGCACTTGGTGAAAACATGCATTGAAGACAGTATATGACATGGCATAACACACACTGAGATAACTTATTTCAAAAACAGAATACGTGCAATAACAGAGGTTAATGTGTATTGGTAGCCTGCTACGCAAGATTTTTCCAAGATTTACTGCAATAATTTGATGTCACGATGGAAGTAGTTCAATCTGCAAGGGTTTTTCCAGATTTATTGCTATTAAAATGTTGTCACCATTGCAACATTGCGGAAATATGTGTCTTGCACATTAACATATTCAGATGAACATCGGTACCTAATTTCATAAAAATTGATCAAAAACTGTGGGAGGAGTTCGCGACGCAAGATTTGTACCCATTTTTGCCCATAATATGCCGTTACCATGGCAACATACTTTTGGGTACTGTCAAAAAATACGTCTTGCACATCTACAACCCAAGGCACACATCTGTGCCAAGTTTTATGGGAATCGGTTGAAAACTGAGGAAGTAGTTCGCGACGCAAGATTTGCAACGGACCGACCGCCCGACTGACCGCCCGACCGTCCGCTGATTCCTATATACCCCCTTCAAACTTCGTTTGGCGGGGGTATATAAAAAAAAAAAACCATGTGGTTACCATGGCAACGCATTGTCCGATACAAATACAAAGGACATTTTGCAAAACTACCGCTTAAAGAGCATCATACACACCAAATTTCATCTTCATAGTTTAAATGGTTCAATTTGATACAAAAATGAGTGGTTAAACCATGGCAACACAATGTGTATTAACACATTGGTGTCTTGCATAACTACACCTCCCGATCATCATACATACTAAATTTGACCTTAATTGCTTGAATGATGTGGAAGTTATTCAATCCACAAGGTTTTGGTAAAATTATGGTTACCATGGCAACGCTTTGTCCGGCAAACACAAAAATTATGTGTTCCACATCTATGACTCAAGGCCATAAAGCCTACCACATTTGATATCAATTGCTTCAAAACTGTGGAAGTTGTTCACTCCACAAGATTTTGAAGAAAACATGCGGATACCATGGCAATGCTTTGTCAAGTACAAACACAAAGAGTGTCTTGCATAACTACACCTATAGATCATCATAGATACCAATTTTGAAATTGATCGCTTAAATATCATGGAAGTTATTCAATCCACAAGGTTTTGGTAAAATTATGGTTACCATGGCAACGCATTGTCTGACAAACACAAAAAACATGTCTTGCACATCTATACCTCAATATCATCATTTACCCTAAGTTTCATTTGAATTGCTTCAAAACTGTAGGAGGAGTTCGCGATGCAAGATTTTGCAACAGACCGACAGACCGACCGCCCGACTAACATCACGGTGATTCCTATATACCCCCTTCACACTATGTGTGGCGGGGGTATAAAAAAGGGACACTTGTTCACACTTCATATTGTCATACATAACAAGGAGTTTCAAATATTTCAAATTGCACATGTAATATCATAAAAGTGAAAATTTTCTTGCATTTTGCGCAACCAGAAGCTAGTATGAAAATAAAAGCATGTTCCACGCGGAATTGAAAACACGCAAAATTCATCTTTAATCAGCCCAGTGGGAAAAATTACTTCCATGATAAACTATCCACTTTTACAGGAACTGAATACTGTCAAATAAAAGTTATAATTGCTTAAGGATAATAGCTGTGTAATCCTCCGCATAACATTGCTAATGGCTGGACAACTTTTGATATTTTTTCCCACTTAGAAAATATTAAATCTAATATTTGTATCTATGCCTTTGTTTGGCATTCTCTCATATCAAAAGAAAGCATCCTTGGAATGACACATTCTCTTGGTTTACATCACTTGTGTAGTGTAAGGATTTTAGGATTACAAATTATCATACTTGGATCTTTTGCCGTCCAAGTCTTTCTTTTACTTACCTATTGCATTTCTATATTTTTGTCATATATACAATGTATACAAATTTCTTATGTTTGGTTTGTGAAAATGCTCTGACATTGGAATCCGTTTTAAAGTTATGTTGTATGTAGGCCCACAAAATCTTCTAGTAGCATAACTTATTTGTAGGCATAGGTGAACTCTTTTGTGTGGACTTGATGTCAGAAAAACTGTACAGTGGACTCCTGTTATTATGAAATCTTTTCTTTCGTTATATCAAAATTTCGTTATAACTGAACAAATAGAACAATAAGAATACATAGAGCTGATGATGTTGCAGCCTGAATATTTACTTCGTTGAGTTAAACTGGAATTTCGTTATAACCGTGTAGGTTATAACAGGAGTGCACTGTACTCCCAAAGGAATTGCCTTCCTGGTGACTTACATTTAATAGCTCATCTCCACTATTTTTTTTTTCCTAATAAACACATAAATTTAGAGATGTGAGGAACTCGACAAACTTCATGTCATCCAGTACCGTGTTGTGTGGTGCATAGAAGGGTGCAAGTATTAGTATGTCGCCATCTACGATGGCATCATTGCATGAACAGTGTACGGTACATACATTGTATTTCACACACATTCTCTGGTACTGGTTAAATTGAACTGGCTGTACTAGTGTGTTTCAAGAACCTATTACCTGTCCAAGGGATTGAACATTGATTGAGATAAAAATTGAAGGGGGGGGGGGGGGCAATAGATTAGGATTTCTACGACAACTGGACACATAATCTGTTTCCTAAGAGAACTCTGGTAGGGTGTAACTCTATACTAACTGGTCGAGTGTTACTCAAATGGATTAAAGTGGCAAGTAAAAAAAAAAAAAAAAAAAAAGATATGGACAGTCAGTACATGCATTGTATTGCTCCCCTAGTCTGCAAACCATGCATTCTACTATTCACACAAAGCTCCTGTCCAAACCTAATTGTTGTCAACAGCAGACGTTCTTTGACTAAATTGTTGTAGATACCGGTAAGCTTGTTTCTTTTCACACACAAGATACACATAAGATACTCTTGACTACAAGCCTACAATTAGCTTGAAAGTCTACTCAGGACAAATTCTGGAACGTAAAACCCGTCTTAAAGCTGGAGCCTATAGCATGATTTTTAAACTTTAATTTGAACATTAAACTTGCCTCACAAAATACATTGCAGTGCATCAGTATGTGAAATGTTAAATAAACTCTTCCCCACACTATCTTTAAGGAAGTAGTAAAGGAATATCACATCTTTGAGATGATATGAGTACTTTGGTCACCATCAGAGCAGCATTATTTTCCCCTTGTCAGTTTTGCATCTAAAATAAAAAAGTAAAATATGAAATAAAATAGTAAAATAAACAGCCTGATTACAGCATGCCATGTTACTTACGAAAACTTTTGTAGTGATGTAGTAATATTCGGGATACACTTTATCAATATCCTCTTATGTAATGCTTTCATTCATCATTACAAACATACAGTAATCATGGGACATGTAGTGTTATATCCTCAATTTCAAAAGCACGCAAATAAATCAACATCAAAAGCAGAAGATGAGTTCCATGTATTCAAACATTTAATTGTTATGGAAACGATTTGCCCTTAAATACATTAGCCCTGATCTGCAGGGGCACTGAACACAAAACAAGGGCTTGTGTTAGCTGGCTATCAACAATAATGTACACGTACATAACAATCACACATTTTGCCACATTCTGTTTACAGTCACAGTGTCTAAGAAACACTCTTGAATGATCTGCTTTTTTTCCGAGGCATTGAGATAGAGCCTGGAGCAGACAATGAGACTGAAAGGAAAATACAGAACACATCTACTTCTCATTTCCTTGAAGAAACTGAGCAAAGCTAGAAATACTTTTCTCGGGAAACTGCAGCGATATGACACATATGTTCAGTTAAAAAATAGAGGAAATGTCGGAAATATTCCACTTATACTCCCGTTTCATATCATGTTGTTTCTATGGAGTTCTCAAGAAATAGTTCAAGGCAAATGCAATGTTGAAATCTTGGGAGCAATTCAACCACACCCCTGCCAGAGATCTTTGTCAACTAGAACGTCTTCATTTGGGTGCTATATGTGTGTATTCTAAGGGCACGCTCATCTGACAAATTGATGTGCAAAATTTTTGTTGTCCATTTTGCAAACTAAATCATGATTTTCAATTAGCATGTGTCTTCAGAGTTTTGTAGCACCTTGTACCATTCAGACATGACAAGAAACTTTAGATCTCTGTGCCTACAAATAAGTGATCATTTCCCAAGAAAATGTGGAACATATAAAAATTTCCTACCTCTTCTATAATACCCTATTCTCCATACTCTGCAGAACATCCACTGTAAAAGGCAAGAAAAGATAATCATTGGATCAAAACCACAAAGAATAGAGGTTTTGGGTGCAAATACAAAAATAAGTGATTAGTGCAGAGACTCAAATTGGCAATGTTAAGAATAAAGATGAATCAGTAGGGTGCAAACATAGGCATTCATGGTGATCAAAGGTATATATTCAAACTATGATCAGACATGAAAGTCATAACAGAAGTAACAGTGTGTGATTGCTACATTAGTTGTTTATCTCTGCTTTTGTTACAAATAAAGAGATGCATTTCCTCTAACCTACATCTAAGTTGAGGTAAACTACTTCACACAGTGGTGCAGTACTTTGGCTTGTATTGGCGGAACAAGCAATGCTGAAATTACATATTCTGCCGATTACTGTCCGACTTGGTCAATGCAGCACTCTGCACACACATGTGCAGCAAGCTGCAAAAACTTGCATAATCTGCCAGCTGCTTCAGCATGGTTTATACATGACTGTAGTGTGGCCCCTGTTTTTTAAAACCTACTTCATACTTCAAATATTGTCTTTTGGTTTGCAGGGGTTTTTTGTCTTCTTTTCTTTTCTTTCTCTCTCTCTATCAGCATAAGTATGGGTGGTTGGGGCATATTTCTGCAAGAAATCAAAGGGGATACAATACTGGAGTAGTGTGTGCTGGAAGATTTAGGGCTACATCTTTTTTTCTTTTTCTTTTTTGTATTTTCATTTGAAGAAGGGACACACAAACCAATTTTTATGACTACGTGTACATAATGAAACTGCCCTGAGTGTAGTCCCACCTATGCCTATCTGTGTGTGCATTGTGCTTTCAGCGCATAAAATTTAAATCCATGGGGCAGTGCAAAAACTTTCACAAGGTGACTCTATCATGAAGATTGATCGGGCTGTAAGACTGCGATGCTAAACATTGTTAAAGTTCTCAAGATTTACACATGTGATCACTGATCTGCCACATCGGCTGTGTAGTCAGGTTCTCATAAAACTTAAAATATCTCTCACAATGCACTGTATGGACATTTGCAAACTGCTGAGGGCAACAGGCTAAATTGCTGGTCCAATGTTTCATACATGTACACCCGTCCTACTCACAAAACGACTTGATTGAGATTCGTCACAAATAAGTCGCACTCATACACAACCAAGAATTACACTGATCTGAATAATGAACTTCAAATCATACAGAATCGTACCAGCAATACGAAAGTACCCAAAAGTTTTAAATATTTTTTTTTTCTCCTTTCCTGTTATTTTGTATCTTACAGAATTTGTACAGGTCTCCAATATAGCTTGAAGCATACACATAGATTTTGGTGCTGTAAGAATACATAGCAGCACCCACATATGTTTTTATCCATTTGGCCACCACATCCCCTAGTTAAAAGGTGCATCATAACAGGGGCTCATATAGGCAAAGCAATGTGTACTTGACTTACCAGTTGGAAATAAAGAAAAACAAACAAATAAACACGCAACAAAGCCAGAACATACGAGCACGGAACATCCGCTGATCTTTAAACAGTTTGCTGGCGATACACATATCCAAAATGAATTAAAGCTGAATGATGTATTAAAGCATGTCTTGTTCTGAAATATGTATCCTACAATAACTGCAGATCTCAGGCACTGAACAAATACAGTGTAACAGCTCTTCTTTGCTTGACAACAACAACAACAACAACAACAAAATCATAAACTGACCAAAGAGTACAAGGCTTAAAACATCAAAAACAAGTCAAAATGTGGACATATCATAAAAAAAAAAGAGAGAAGCTGTCAATATTTGGAATATACTAACTTTAAAAAAAAAAGAAAGAAATCACACAGTTGCTAGATAAGACATGGCTAATTGCTCTACAGCCATCTGAACCTCCCTGTGCTGCGTTCACGCATGCTAACTCTTAATAGTCCTTTTTGTGCTCGTCCATGCTGACCCCACCGGGGCCGAAGGCGACAATGAGCAGCAGACCGCCGATGACGGAGAAGGTCTGGAAAAAGTCATATTTGAGGAAGTCACGCATGGGCCGGTAGGAGGGGATGTTCCACCAGGCGTTGGCGTAGAAATTGAAGATGGTGAGCCAGAGGACGAGGATGAGTGCCGACAGCTTGGTCTTGTATCCGACGGCAACAAGGCCGATGAGGATGGAGCCCACAAGGTTCTGGATGATCTGGAGGGTAGTGAAGTCGAAGCGCAGCAGGGTCATGAACATGAGGACAAGCATGAGGCGGCCGCTGAGCTGCATGTAGGTCTTGGGACGGTTGGAGCCCAGGTTGGGAACTCCCGGGAACATGCTCTTACCCTCCGAGAAGGACTCCGCCAGGAGCAGAATGACCCCGCCTACCAAAGCTATATTCCTACAAAGGAAGGAAAGGGTGCATCGGTTATCATCATGAGATTACTGTAAACATGAAGCATTTTGACGAAGTGAATTTTCACAAATTTTGTGTTCCACTAAAGTAGTGCCCCTCAAAAAAATAAATCTTTCTTCTTCTTTTTTTTTGGGGGGGGGGGGAATGATAGGATTACAAGCATAATATTCTCATTCAAATCCTTATAAAGATCTGATATTGAAAGTAAACTGGCCTGGCACAAAAATTTAATAGCCAAAGTTTCCACTTATACAGATTTTTCAGTGAAGGATCAACAGCAAACAATGTAAGGTTATACACATTTCCCAGTTTCCTATAACAAAACTAAACTAAGACAGGAAAAATAAAGAATTTATTTTAAAAATGACTGACAAGGATACACACAATGAACAATGAACAGATGAACAAATTCCTTCTTTTTGGTGTCTACAAAAGTAACAAAGGATATCTAATCAATAGAATTTTTTTTTTTTCATCAAGTCGAGTCTGAAGTCACAGTGTGTACTTTCAGTTGGCTGTTGGTCTTTTTTTTCCCCATGATCATGAAAGATCTGTGAGTTTGCCATTTTCTTATGCCAGCTTTTCAAAACTTACCTAAGGTTCAAAGAATTTTGTCTTAACATATGTGTACACTGTGTACATGTATGCTAGCATGAAATAGATGTGTATGTGAGCTCTTTTGCAGTTCACAGCTCTACATTATCTGCACAAAGTCCTATGCTCAAATCTGCATACACTTGCCAATGGAAAAAAAAAATGTTGACTTTCAGTTTTAAAATTCAGGCAGGGATCTCTGTGTACTATGAAATATGATGATTTGACACATACAATGCAGATTTTGCAAATCCTCCAAGAAAACCACTGATTTTCATATTTAGGCAGAGGTACTAGATTTACACTTACCTCATAAGAAACTTCAAATCCCATAGAATGCTGTAGGCTACAGTCTGTATGCACAAAAGGAGAGAGAGAGAGAGAGATAGAGAGGGAGGAAGTAAGGAAAGGAGCTTTATCATCAAATCACTTCCTCTTACCAGCAAGTCCAGTAAGACTGAGAGTTGAATCTTTAAGTAAAATTTCCTCACACATTGCAGACGAAAATTTGATACTTCAGAATAAGCTGTAAAAGTATCACATTCGAAGCTTTCATTTTCTCCATACCAGGAAATGTACATTTGATGGAATGCAAAGAATGCAACTGTTGATTAGAATTAGATTCAGTGTGCGGCCAGTTTTGATGTGCTGGGGTTATGCACACACACCAAATTTGAGCTGGATCCCAGAGGAGCTAAATAGAGCGCACTCGACTCGCTGTTTTTGAAAATTAAATGATAACAACACCAAAAGTAAACAGGTGCACACACCCATGAAATGTGAACCCTTGAAAGCTGCCTGCATGTTGCCTTGAAAGTCATACAAAGGAACAATGTCTCAACAATAATATCTTCTCAAACATAAGTGAGAAGGTCTGTGTTACTGTTCATGAGCCACACATCGTAAAGAGGGGATATACACACAATGGATCTGTGTACCAACATATCAAAATTCTATACACACATGTTCTTCTGGAACAGATGCTTTCTCACAACAGCTGAAAACTTTGCCACAGACTTACATGCCGTAGCTATATCTATAACACTACTGTATGCATATAACTGCATGTAGATATAAAGTACACATAGCATGTGAATTTGGCAGGAACAGGTAAACCAAATAACTACAATCCTGTAGTCACTCAATTCATGGAGGGGGGGGGGGGGATATCCAGTAACCATACGATTGATATCCACTAAGCATACATGTATGATTGAATGAATCAGTCCATTTAGCTATTGTCAAGGGCAGCCATTATGTTCAATTGTTATAAAAATAACTTAGCTGTGATAGAAATAATACTATTGTAAATTCTGCTGACAGTCACCAGTGACAGTTTAAACAGAAAAGATATCAAAAACAAAGACACTAAATTACCTTGAAGCACGGTGCCTGTTGCACCATTTTACCAATTAGCCATAACACCACCTGTTTTTACCACTCAGCAGACACATCTGCACATTGTGCGATTGCTTCGATTGTTGGTATTAGCATCCTACAACCCTGCTTCAAATAGTTCTTTCAACCCAATCCACTGGCATGTATGGAGCCACAGCTTGTCAAAGTGCAATCTTTCAGAATGTAGGTCAAAATAGGGGGCATACACTGGGAAATATGATCAACATACTGAGAAATTATTGATCAACAGCACTAATACACACGTGTGTATCTCTCCTGTAAGTAGTGCTTACTGTCACACTACCAACTGTAACTCGACACTTTAAAAGGTGAAATCCCTCTGTCTGCACATGTGATATCTGTGCCATAGAAATAGAATTTGTCCATTACAAAATGTTTTGGTGTAGAAGTTTATGCAACAATGGCAAAAACAAAAATTGTTTCAACTACTGACATGCACACTATCCAATTCCTGCTGAAATCACTGATATTAATCTATTTCAAAGTTTATTGTATATTACCGGAGGGTCACACAGTACACTGTACTGCAAAAGTGGAAATTTTTGCAGTGTACATGTAGAAATTTTCGCGCACTTCGCACTACCAGAACCTAGTGCAAAAATAAAAGCAAGCAAATATTTATGCTTGGGAAATTTAACACTATCTCCTCTCATTATATACCTGGCCGAGGGCAGAAAATTACTCGCGTGAAAATAACCACGTCTACAGTAAACCATGTAAGCACAAGTTAACCTATCACTTAATAAAATGTTAGGTATTCATTGAATAGATGCCTTGCTATATATCTTTTCACAAATGCAAGCTCTCTCTCAATTATCTACCCATGTAGGAAGTCATTTGGTGGAAGTTTTGAAGTCGAAAGGTGTCAATTTCATACTTTCTCCTGAAACTTCTCTCTTTTTTCATCTTTACACGAGTACATTACCAACTAAGATATTATGTTTCAATATCAGGTAGTCATTAAAGCCATGTGTCTACATTTGTCACATGAGCTATCTGTTGCATTTGATATCTTGACCATTCTATGTATTATTCGCTGGTGAGCATGATTAGCATCATTTACCAGGTAGGTAGTTTTCTTTGCAGTTTTCTTTCGTTATATCTAAATTTCATTTTAACCAAACAAATAAACAATAAAAAACATAGAGCAGATAATGTTTCAGTCTGAATTTTTACTTTGTTGTAACCAGAATTTCTTTACAACCGTGTTTGTTATAAAACGGGAGTGCACCGTAATGAAATTAAAATGGTGGCTAGATTCCCGATACCAATATTTCCAGTGTACAGTGTTTGTCACCTCACTGGGTAGGGAAACTGGAAAGAGGAAGAGAGGTCTGTTTCAAGGAAACTAAGGCACGCCTGATCAGGAAGTGAATTCAACTGTGGATTCATTAATGAGGATTTTTTTCCTATTTTTAGGGGCAGTCCTTACTGCAGCTAACATTACATACATTGATGAAGCCTATCTGATATTGCTGTACGTTACTATCCTAGTTGAGGCATTCTGAGCATGGTAGACCAGTACACATATTCAAACTGCCTCATCAAAGAAGACATACCAGACTTTGTCACAATTATTGGGTATCCAGATTCATACTTTCACTTCAAAATAGCATTATGTTTGCAAACAATGCAGGATTCTTCTATATAACCTTTCTTTTTCAGTTTTTTTTTAGTTTGAAATGTTGATGCCTTCTGAAAAAAACAGCAACAACAAACAATGTGCAGATAGAGTTCACTTCGAAATGGTCAAGGTAGATTCAATTTCATCGTATCATTATCAATACATAATGATGTCAAATTGTATGAAAGAAAACATGATAGTTCTCTATGCATTAAAACTTTATGTGTACATACATGTACTGTAGGCCTTGTTTAATACAATTATGACAATCTGTACACATGTCTAGATAGATAGATAGGTATGGAAGATATGTTCTACACAAAGAGAGGCAGATATAAAGGTATACATGTATATGCAAAACAGACATTAAGGGAAAGTGGAAAACAGACAACTACAGACAGAGAAAGAAAGGAAGAAGTAAAATGGTTCAGTAAAACAAGCAAAAAAATTATAAATAAAAAGTATGCTTCAACTGCTGAGGTTGATTGTAGAATTTGTGTCATTGTTATTTGATAGCAATTACTCAGATATGAAGACTGTACTATAATATCAGGCCTTTGAATACAATAATACTCCCATTGTACCATTCTCACCATTACATACACATGACTTTCACAAAGCTACTACAAATTGTACAAGTACCACATGTCCATGTATATCTTGTTTGTGTTCTTTCTTGTAAATAAGTCTGAATTGCACGAAAGTATAGATTACGTTTGTCCCACTTTGTCCCAACCCTGATTGATGTGTTGAGACAGGTGCAGGCGTTGAGGCAGCTTTATACCCTCTATCATCAGCTGGCTGACACAGTTGTTTGTTTTAATATCATACTGCATTTATCCAACAATCATTGCTGGAGAATTTATCATCTCCTTATTGTTAACTTGGCACCTTTGGATTTCCCTGCATAAAGCTCACTTCGAAGATTGTTCATTTGTTAAATTTGTACAAAGTCAGACAAAAAGTAATTATACTATTTGCTGAGTTTATGAAATAAATGCAGAGACATTTATAATCTCATTATAAACTTCTAAAATTCATACTGTTGCTACAACAACAGTACACAAACTACACAAACATTTGGAAGAAAAAAAAATCTGATGGAAATGCAATAAAGAGTAATGACAGAAATATGAGTGATCTCACAGATGAATAATCAAAGCCCTGTATTCTACTCGGAGTGACCCCACTATGACCTTTCAATGCCATTCACTGCCCATGTAAGAAAATGGTTGGGTTATTGTTGACATTGATGACAATGATGGCTTGGGATTAAGCTGATGACATCTACAGACGCTTGATCGGAATGCCTACCCAAGAATCGCAACAAATCTCCTGGAGAACTTTTTCTCTTCCTCTCTCACTTCCTCCGGCTTTTGTGACTCACTTTTCCGTCCTTGGAAATTACTTCAACAGATAATCAGAGCCATCAAGAATATCTCACAGCTAACTAGGAACAATCACTCGGCCTGGCGAAGGACAAACATGATTGTTGTGATACACAGGATCCAACACAAGCCCAGGCAGATGCCACCATCAATTTGTGTGTGTGTGTGTGTGTGGATTGGGTGCTGTGTATCTTGGGTGGATCAGATTTGGGCAAATGTGATCTTGTGTTTTAGTCTTGTAAAAACAGAAAATCCAGCTTGTGAAGAAACTGTCACACAACACATGGTGGAATGATATTATGGAACAGAAAAGACATCTACTGTAAATTCATTTCTTCACAGTCTTTATGTCTATTTGCTAAGACACGCCATTATTGAATTCTTTTGAATATTATGGCATTTTTCCACTCTCACAAATTGCTATTCTTATTTTCAAGCAGAACCACAAAGATGACATCGCACTTGTTAATAATGTACATACATGTAGGCATACAGTATGTGCCAGTATGAAAAAAGAACAACAACAATATCAGCCAAACAAGATTACAAATTTGCAGTTACAAAATAAGTATCAGATTTTAACATGTAGTGTATACATGATCACGATTTGAAACTAACCACAAACTAAATGTTATTAAGATGGGCACCAACAAAAATAGAAGAGTGGCTTGATGCAATGATTTGTAAATAGTATAATTGCAACCAGATATGTGACAAGCTGAATTGGGATCACATGGCATTTTATTGTTTCTGGTTACAGGACAGGATATTTCCTTCACAACAACAAACATGTGAACTTTGTCTACTATAGGGAAACCTCATTATGCCAAAGACCTAAAAACCACGAAAAGACTTAAAAATTATGACAATGATATTGACATATCAGGTTTCTTGCAATATTAGGGTACAAAAGCAAAGAATTATAAGAAAAGATTTGGACCTGTAAGTACACACACATGTAAAATCACCCTGTTGTAAGAGAATTTTGCTTCATCCAACCTCTCTATAACGTGGTTCCACTGTATCTTGAATCTTACAGGGATGTCATGCAAAGTTTTGTGGTGTGTATGCATTGTAACAGCAAAAACAATATGCAGCAGACCTCTGTTTCACCTTTATTTTCAGCCTATGTGAAAAAGAGTAGCAATCATGCAATGTGCACATATTCTAGTACAGTGCATTGTACCAGGGAGGTGGGACTTCACACCTCCCTGATTGTACATCGTGCACTATGCATTCAGGTTTTCATCAGGTGACAGTCAGAAGGCCATGAGCTCCACTGACTTTATACTGAGTGCACGCCCTTCTACACCCAAATGAATAACATGTCTACACACTGTACTTGTAGGGGGGGGGGGGTAGTTTATGGAAGAAATGTTGAATATGAGCTCCTATAACTTGCACTAAAGGAGCCAATTATTTAATACATCAGCTCTGTGGTTCATGCATAAAGAGGTTAACTACTTTGTATGCTTTGAGTGGCAGTTGTCACAGAAAACCAAATAGCATTGTGTGCAATGTCTAAAGACCCTGACACAGGAAAGGGTTTTTAAATAAAAGAATCAAAACTGAATGAAATCACATACCTGAAGGGCAATGATGAAAAAGAGGAGTCCACAGGCTGCGGGCACTTTTTGTCTGCTGAGCACCATAATGCAACCTGCTATTTGACCCACTAGGTTGATGAACACAAAGAGAGTACTGAAAAACAACAACAAAACAAGACACATAAGATCAAATGCATTTAAAGACTATTATACATCATAAAACTTACATATTGTATACTGGGTAGATCATTAACAGCTCTGGCACAGACAAAGGACAGCATAAAATCATGCAAATGCAAATGCTCATTGATTGTAGGTCAACATTTGAAGTGCAATCTGCAGCAAAACAATGTCATTCAGTGGTCAGGTGTACTTTTTGCACCATACAGTGACCCCCTCGTCCCCGCTCTGTTTCATGTTGCCGACTGATGAGCAGTTCTTCAATATTAACTCCACATGGAACAATAATTACAGAAAGTTCATGAAGGTCAGCTAGCACACTGAACAATACTGGCTGGTAAGTGATTTAAAAACGAGCACGTCCTCACGAAGACCATGACCCTCAGTAGCACATTTATTCTTCCTCCACTAATGATGGAAACAGTATTAATGACACTGTTTGTGCCAGCATATAATACTGGAAAACAAAACCAGGCCATGCACTTTTATATCTTTATTCTCAAGAGGTTCAACCAAAGTGCTTATACATGAGAAAAAAAAAATAACAATAATACTTACATATGCTTTCACTTATACAAACTTGGCATAAAGCCTCAATTCATTTGGCATTAAAATTTTCTGTTATGAAATGATAATGAGTACAATGTCAGAACATTTCAGCAAATTAAATGAATACCTTAAAACAAAAACAAAATATTTCATAATTCCTTAAACCAAGATGCTACATCGTGTAATTCAAGCAGTTGATGAAAGGTTACACAAAAGGCAAAGGGCACAATATGCAAATATTAAAAGCTGTCGACCTCGCATAATAAAATTAAGGGATTTGTAACATTGATCCAGAAGTCAAAACTCTATTCTCCCACTCATAGTCATACCACTGTGTTATGGGAGTTATGAACAGTGATGACCATCTCACCTAAGAAACCACCCACAGCCCCATGTTTGGTTGATGTAGTCCCTCTGTTCTGACCACTGGAACCACATCCGGATGCCATCCTCAAGGAACGTACTGATGAGACAAAGGCGGGCCACATGGGGAAGGACATTCTTGCTTTTCCGTAATACCTTGCGAGGAAAATAAACAGATGAAAGGATAAAAAAAGAAGCCTATGAGGATAGAGAGATTGCTAAACTTATTCAATACAATAATATCATTCATACAGTTCCTGAAGCTGTACGCATAGTAACATGACATGCCGATCATTTGTTGCAAGCTGACGCACGCACTGCAAATTAGACTTTTGGCTTTATCATGTCATGCTCTGCAGAAATTAAGATTGAGACTGATAGCTCATTTTGAACACATTCTGTCTGGGCTCATGATCATGTTGAAATTTTCAAGACACTGACAAGACCCTCGATGTATTGCATACTAGTACTATGAACAAAAAATAAATGCAAAATTTAATAATTTTGAAAAGGCACCTTGGCATTGCATTTACATAATTTTCTTAATTCCCTCTGCAAATTATTACTGCTGATGGCCGATGGATTATGTAAAGCATCTACCACTCTACTTATGATTAGAGGCATTGCCATTAGACATCTAGGGCAAACATCACACGTCACACTCCACAGGCACAGCACACATCACGTAAAAATAAAAAACTTCAAGAAGTTCTACTTCTAGGAATCTATAACATTACCATTACCAATAAGGATTCTAGAATATCTAATTTATCAAGAGTCTAGACCTACACATGTAATTTACATGTGTGTGTAAAACGAGCATTTTCAGGCCGTGTAATCTGTTTATTAGCTGCAAAGCTTAGGGGCGTATTGAGTTATTTCAGCAGGATTTCCATCAAACAACACGGCAACAACAGTGAACAGCAGCACAGCACAGCCAACAGCACAGCACAGCTCGCAACTTCCTTACTTGATCAGCTACATCCTCTGCCTTGCTAATGAGTTCGTTTTGAGACGCCATTCCTTTCCAGCTACTTCGACAAAAATCCTCAGATTTAGCAGAATGACGGAGAGATCCGCTCAGTTGATCCTCCAAACTAATTCGCAGCCACACACCCGGAGCTCGAGTTGACAGATGCTATCCGCGGTCGGGCAGTAAAGGGGTCCCTCCTACTCCTCCAGTCAAGCTGTCTACCCTGCGTAACTCTGCTACGCGAAACACATGGGTGTGTAGACTAAAAAGGTTAGAATCCAACACATAAAGCTATAGATGGGGCCGTCGGCGTATGCTTGCGAATGCTAAATGAATGCCACGTCTTACATGCAGGACGCCCTCTTGTCGACACCGTCTGCCCAAGACGTGTGGTGTGGAGCTAGCTGCTGCAGCTGCTGGCGACAATAGGAAGTCGATCCGATATCCAACCGATAAGAAAATTAAACTGATACGTTGTGAATTTTGCAGGCCAGCAGAAATAAACTCCACCAACGGTTACGAAGCCATAATGCAATCAGGGCAATCGGTAGGAAAAATCTGGTATTAATAATGAAAATATACAGCCGTGCATCAGGAGGGTTGATTATAGAGACACAAACACAACACAACACTGAGGTTATAGGAGGAACGACTGACGAAACAATATCAATACGTCGGCCTTTTGTAATCACGCCTCGGCTCCGAGATTTACTAACCAGACAGACAGAACTGTCGATGAAAACTGTCAATATATCACTGGTGGACTCGTTTGCGTCCTGATGTTGTCTCAGAGCATTAAGACACGTCATTTCCTTTCTTCAACGGACAATGCTTGTTAGTTCGCTGGTAAGATCGTTAGCTTGGCAGTAAAAGGACGCGGTATGCCTCCTCTTATACTTCCTGCCTTGTTCAGGACATTTGACGCAATCAAAAAGAATAGTATTATCTCCGGCATGATAATTGATTTTCAATCTTCGCTACTGTGTCCTGTTTATAAGTGCAACTCTACGAGAAAGGTTTCCCACGAAAGTTTCCCTAGTAAGAGTTAAGAATAAGAAAATGAAATCATCAACGGTGCTGCTGCCAAGCTGTTGATTCAGAAATAAAAGGAAAAGGGATCAAATATTTGGAAGGAAGCATAGAAGGGCCTATAAGTACACTTAAAGGAAATCCTGTTAAATTGAAAGTTGAGTGTTGCTCGATTTGTGTGTGTTTGTGGGGGGGGGGGGGGAGGTCCTCGCACATAGTGCCTGCTAAATTACAAAATTAATGATGATTAGTGACAAAATGTTGGTTTTAGTTTGTCCTATCTTCCATTGTTCTCATTTTTTCCTCCTCTCCCTCCTTCTCCTTGTTATGATTACGTTGTTATGGGAACTATCATTGCTATTGTTATTATTATTATTATTATCATTATTATTATTATTATTATTATTATTATTATTATTATTATTATTATTATTATTATTATTATCATTATTATTAGGCCCTATTATTATTATTATTATTATTATTATTATCATCATCATCATCATCATCATCATCATTATCATTATTCTTTTGCTTCTTTAATTCTTGTCTCCTTTGTCTCCCCTAGTGACAAAGTTTATTGGGCATATACTTAAAAAAAAAAGATCATATACTCTTGCTCTTCCCCGCGACTGATTTGTGTTATGTTTCGCAGCTGCTTATCCAGGATATCGTCCGAGTTCGTTTTATGACAGGATCTATGCATATAGATAAGCAAATCTTATTAAGGCCAATATGACGTCATCCTTCCCAGAGCGGAGGGGATAGCCCAAACATATTCTGACATATAAAAGTCGTACAGCACGTACAGCCTATAACTGCCAAGTATGTCAGCATATTATTCATGCACTTTTCTATCGCTTAACGATCCAGACTTAAGTGATCATCACTCTAGATTGATAGGGATCGAAAGATTTTGGCGCAAAATGCTCCGGAAATCTGAAGAGAGGTCGCATCGACGTAAAAGTGGGAGGAGTCTAACTTCACTGCGGATGATTCGGCGTAGGCCTGGTGTCATGTTCTGAAAACTGTGTCATCATTCCCAGACGTCAAGTTAAAAACAGATTCAAAGCAAAGCAAAGCAAACAGAACACAGTTTTTCAGTCTACTTTTCTGTTATGTCAGCAGATTATAAACCCATGGTGCATTCAGAAAAGAAAAGTGTTCCTTCAAGTTGTTCCATCAATCCTTGCAAGTAAAACTAAGCTCCAAACTACAACAGTGAAATTTTGTATCTTTGTGGCTTTAAATTGTCAGTTTGTTTGTCAGTTTGTTTGTTTTTTGTTTTTCTCTGTATGAAAGAAAGAGAGAGAAAAGGAGAGCAAGAAAGAAAGGAATAGGAAGGATCGGAAAGCTGCTCATCTCTTATTCATGTTACAAAGTGTATGTTCTAAAGCTAAAGAGTTTAAATTGTATTTAATGGAATTTATTTCCGTTAAAAAGTCACATAAAATCATTGCATATACAAAATATGTTTCTGTTCCATACATAAAATGAACGGAAGGATAGCCCTATTCAGCTATGTTTGTCATAACATCTTTTTTTCCAGAGGGGTCCTAGATGTTAACAACGTTGTGGTACACAAACTGATAATCACATGAATTACATAATAGTGTACATTAAGATTAAGATTAAGATAAAAACAATATTGATGGAAACATACGTCTGACACCTACCACTTGAATCAAACAAGCTACAACCCCCATCACCCCACCATTATGACCCCCCTCCACGTCCAAAATTTACCTTAAGAAAAATTTATATCAATCAATTAAAGCCATTTAAATATTATGTTGGTCGATTTCCTTAAGAAACGAGTTATATAAAATTAAGGATTTAACGTCACAAGGTAAATCGTTAAAGTAAGAAGCTCCAAGATATGAAATCATTCTTTTACAAAAATCGATGCGAGGCTTTGGTAAGGAGAGATTTCCATCGGAGCGTAAATTGTATGGATGTGAAATGAGTTGAAATGAATTTTGCATATACGGTGCACTGAGATCATTTAAACTTTTAAGTTTGAAGTTTTCGAGCAGATTATCCAATACGAATAGTGAGAACAGACGTCATAGGTTCAACAAACTTGTTTATTGATGACTTCCTGCCATGTAATAATAAGCCAGTTGTACTTTTTTTTTTCTTGGCGGATGTCATGTCACGTTTGAGAGAACATCGCGTGCCTTTTTGTTGAACTTTCTTTGTATGTTTCTCATTGCTTTCTTTATTCGCTTTTTCTTTATGCAAGCATTCCTATTTCTCTCCTTTATCATCATTATATTTGTCCTTCTTTTACTTTTTATTCTTCCCCTCCTTTTCTTTATATCCCTTTCTCACTTTTTGTTGATTTTTCTGTTTTTCTATAGTTGATTTTTTCTTTTTTTATATGTTTGGACAGTCATTTTTATCTGCATATCGTTTGTCATCCGCTTTTATAGTAAACAGTGTAACAATTGAACTAAACGGAGGAAAATTTCGATCTTCGTCAGCTCAACAGATTGACAAAGGAAATGCAAGGAAGTTCCACCAGATTCCACTCACAAATAAAGCGCAACCCCAGTAGCTGCGGCGGAAATGCGACGGCTTTGTCAGTGGAGTGTACGTGATTCGCAGTTGCCGCTGAATCAGTCATGTCAGTATACTCAATACTTTCATCGCACTAAGAAATGTAACACCGCAGCTAGTCGAGGAGGATTCTTTGGCGGAAAACCTGGAATCATTTTGTTTTCCGTGTGTTATACAGAGCAAGTATCGCTACTTTACCCAAATATGGCTGCAGAAAACTCTTAGGTATACAAAAAAAAAAATAGTTGCATTTTCACCTGCTCATCACCACAACAGCCCTCCCTCCCCCTCTCTCTCTCTCCCTCTCTCCCCCTCTTCTCCCTTCCCCATTTATCTTACTGTCTCTATATCTGTAAATGTCTTAAAAATAGTTTATGTTGTAGATTCCAAAACATTGACATTATTTTTGTGATGCTTATCAATACATTGTATTATATTCGAAAATTATTACAGTTTGATATTGATTATGAGAATGAAAGCCGGTGATCTATAAGTCCATTCTTTGACTGCAAGATTTATTGTTGACGACGCTTTTGACGAATGATGACAGTGATGATGCTGATTGTGATGATGACGATGATGATGATTATGATTATGACGACGACGTGGCTATACACAATTTGACAACACTTTGTGAATGCGCGATGATGCATGGTAACAACAAGAGCAATCATGTATTATCGAGTCATTGTTGTTGTTGTTGTTGTTGTTGTTCTTGTTGTTTTTAGTTGTCATCAGACCGCGCAGCGATGGAATAAATGACCAGAAATGAAGACAAAGTATAACAGCATGCGCATGGAAAGTATAATGTCAAATATATTTTCGATATTAATAACCTCTGCAATATTGTTTCCTCTGTATTAAATTCTGCCAAGCCGTCGGCCGTAGGTTTCACCTATATTGACAGTGGCGGATCCTGAAGGGGGAGCACCGGGCGCGCGCCCCCTCTTTAATTTTTGTTGTTAAAACAAATGAAATAAAAAGAAAAAAAAATTAAGGGAGCTATGCGCCCCCCCCCCCCCCTTTGTATTCATGGATCCGCCCCTGCTTGTGGAGGTAATCATAGTAATATGCAGTCCGTTCTTGAACGATGCGTCCTAATGGCTTAGCGGCTATGAACCGGAAACAATGAAAGTGATTATGACCCAGGATATTATAGCTCAGTGCGGTATACCTCTGGTCCTTGTTTTCTCATCATCGACAGTACACATTGTAGAGGACGTGATAACTATCGTTCTGTGAAAAGGAAAAGTAATTAATATCATCTATTGTTCTACGTTACACATTGTTCCATTTATAGCACACCGAGATCATAATAAAGGAGTGTATTAAAACTATAAGAAATAAAAGTTGCCAAGGACTTTTCTATGAGAAAATCGTCATTAATGATAGAAATACAGCTAAATAGAAAAAAGGAGGCAAAATAGACCTCAATACTTTTTGACTAAATTCAGTCAAAAATAAGAATAATTTATTAAAATCTAAAAACCACGACATTTCTTTTAAATGTAACGAAATGGCAAGCTTGTTGGAGAGAGATGCAGGTCGACTGTTTTAGTGCTTCACAATTTATCATTTCTTCTTCACTAATTATGCGGAGATACTCGCTTTTTGAAATATAATTTTTCAGCAGCATTGTGAATGATATCACTAACGCACCAACTCTACTGCTTTGAATGAGAAATCGGGACTACTATCATAAACACCTTGTGACATAGTATTATGTACCGGTATTTGTTTTGTTTTGTTTTGTTTTGTTTTGTTTTGTTTTGTTTTGTTTTGTTTTGAGTTGAGACTCCTCCAGTTGAGACTCCTCCAGTCTCAACTGGAGGAGTGCTCTAGCATATGGAAGTGCCTGGATGGGGTGAATAGGGCGAAGGGGAAAAAAAAAATGCATACTTTATATACGCTTATTTTCTCCTGCAATATTTCATTTTTTTTTTGTATTAAATGTATATATTTTATGTATGTATGGTATAAAACGTATGTTATATATTTTATGTATATATTTTATGTATATATTTTATGTATGTATGGTATAAAACTTATGTTAACTTATTTCATGATTTATATTCTTCATTTATGCACCTCTATCTTTATGTATGTCCGAAAACAAATTTTATGTATATTTTATACATGACAATAAATTATCTTGAATCTTGAATCTTGAATCTTGAATCTTGAATCTTTTGTTTTGTTTTGTTTTGTTTTGTTTTGTTTGTTTTGTTTTGTTTTGTTTTTCACGTCTGCGTGGGCACAGTTCCTCTAAGAGAAAATGGCATGTCGAAAATAAGTTGTATTTTTTTTTAAGTGCAAAAATTTGAAATGGAAACCATTCTTCAGTGTTCAGGAAGTTGTAGCCACAATGATGATAGGTTCGTCGAATTAAAAAAAAGAAAAAAAAAGATCATTGTAATGGCGTATAAGTCTTTAATCAGTGTCATCTTGGTAGCATAATGTTGGAGCGATGTTCTGCCGAGGATATGAATATGCTTTAGGATTAATATAGGGTTAGAGTTTCCTCGGGCCTAGGACACCGAGATCAACTCTAACCCTAACCCTAGCCCTAATCGTAAACTGAGTAAACTCTAATCCTTAATCCTCAAGCACATTCATATCCTCGACTGAGCATCGCTCCAACATAGTTATGCTTCCGGTCATTTTCTACACGTTTATCGTCCTTTTGAAATAAACAGAAATTTTCACAGACCCGAATCTTCTAGGGTATACACAAAGAGATTTTTCAGTCACTGGGGAAAATCTCTTTGGGTATACATGGATTTATTATTTTTTCTTAGTTTGTTTGTATGAGACAAAACGTGTGCCATGGAAAAATGCCAGAGCGCCATCTTGCGACTGAATCACAATTATGACGGAAACATGGCAGCGCCCTGCGCCAATGTGGACTTGCATCTAAATCTGGAATTTAGGTGAATATAAACTCCCTCTCTCACTAATTAACATTTCGAGCAACAAAACCATGAAAGTAGAACGCTCTTACAGTGGCTGTAAATTGCCATTGTAGGATCTAGATAAGTTTTTGTACCTAGTAAATGTCGGATAAATTTTGGTAGTCCCACTAGTTCAATCTTATGTCTGTATGTAAACCGTTCGGGGCGTTAGACGCGAATAGGAACATGCCATGTGCCCACGCCTCACTGAGCTTCCTAGTAGAGTAAAATATCCCGTTTGCGGCAGTTTAAGCATTGTTAAGAGTTTTTCCAACTTGTAAACAAATCAGGCAAATTATTTTCAACCATTTCATATATCATAGATAAGATTATTCATTAACGCAATTGTTTTCATGAAAGAAATTTACCATTGACCAACGCAGTTTTCATGATTTACCATGGCAAAACCCGGCACAATTTTCGCTGATAAGGGCGATTTGCAACGTAGTATTTCTGCTTGCGGCACGATGTACAATCCCTATGCAATATGCGCGTGCTCCGCGATCTTTAGCTGAACGCCTTCACATGTCTCGCGAACATTGCGTAAGCGCCAATTCCCATTGCGAAAGCACGTGAAAATAGCGTGCGCACATGCATTGGCCGCAAACAAGATCGCACTTCTGGCGGTGCTGTTGATGTCTTTCTCGTGTTTTTCTCATTTTTTTCGATGGTAACATCCACTTTCTGAAAAAAATGGCGGCCCACATCGGCTCGCGAAAATTCTATTTTACGTGAGGATATGTTTTCAAAATCCATGAACATCGAGAAAACGAAAAAAAATCCAGTTTCTTGGACCATTGTTTGTTAACTGTTATGTTAAGAAGTATCAAAAATTTCATTTTGGATGCGATATGTTGTCATTTAGGTGAGAAAATTTCACTTTCGTCAGAGATCGTGCCCATTTTATCGGTTGGTTTTTGTTGATTGCTAGTGTGTTACTGTTAGTATTGTGTAGTGTGCATGTAACAGTGCAATGCTGTGTTTAGCTGTATATCACCGTGTATGTTTTACCTGCCGCGAACGGCTGCACGGCCGCTTACTGACGCAGTTACTCTAGTGTGTCATGAATGACAGGTAGACCTGAACAATATTTTGCTTTGGTATAACTATTGTATAAATTGTAATGTTTTCTTTGTTTTTTTTTTTTTAAGTGGAGGTGCAGAACTTCTGTTTGACAAGGTGAAGCATCATGCTGTCACTCTGAAAAAAGGAGAATCAAAGTGTAAGTGTACTGCAATCTGTAGTTTTCATGGATTATGGGTTTTGCCTTGGCTTTTTTATCATTTTTGTGTGATAAGGCTTGGAAATGATTCATTTGTTTAAATCCCTTTCATCAGTACTTGTAACACAGTACCCTGTGAATTCAGCATCTGACCTCATTCTACTTTTGTGTATGGTGTGCATTTGGTTTCAAAGTTAAACATTCAAAGGATAATTGATTGTCATGTAAACATCTCAACAGGGACAAAAAGACAAAACAAAACAAAACAAAATGGGAAAGACTGAAAGCATGAATTGATGTTTAGCAAAACAATTAGGATTTTCATTCACGTAAAGATGATCTTTTTGGTTTTATAGTGGAAAAAAACCCACTAAATGCATGTATTACCTTCCTTGACATACATGTATCACTTCCATGTATGTTCAAAGGGTTGGCTCTTTGCATCTAAGTTTCTTATTGAAAAATTATGTTCCAGTGGTACCTATCCTCTCATAAGTTTTATGAAATCCAATGCATTTTTTTTTTCAGTTTCAGGTAATGATCTGTTACAGTATAAGTTAGCATCTGATGGAAAATCAAAAGTGTACATGAAAAACTTTGAAAAAGGACTTCACAAAATCAGTATTAGATTTTGAAATTTTGATCTGAAATATGACAGCAGCATACTCCCATTACCGGTACATCTTTCCAAGACTCAGTAGTTAGTCCATTGCTGCCAAGACACATGTTAAACGTGCTATTTTCTGTTTGTTTGGTTGCTCTCTTTTTTTTCTTGTTTTTTTTTTTAAAGGATACCAGCCACCATCCTTTCTGTGTACAGAGATATGTATAACGCCCTCTACATCTGAGTGTCCGTTCCTTACTTATCAAGTCAATAGATTCCTTGCTTATAAGTTAATAGATTGTTAGCAGATTAAAGTACATATATGTTTAGGATGACCAAGGATTAGCAAAACCATCAGAAATTTGTACATAATTACTGACAAAACTTGGTAATAAATGAGCAAAATACATGTACAGCATGTATAATGCAAGAATTTGGTTGAAACTACTTTTTTTAATTATTTTTCTTCATTGCTTCCATATTCATAGGACTTACTGTGAGCTCAAGTTGTACATTAAAAAAAAAAATTGTCCATTTTTTGTCCAGGTTGTTGTTGTTATTAAGGTTGTAATGTGACAGGTATAATTGACTGATAGGATTACAAGGGGCATGGACCAAAAGTTAAATCAGTATGCCATGCTCTGCAGATAGCACGTGTAAGACATTTGGGGGGCATTTCATGAAGTGTGTTGCCAGATATTTTTTTCTGACAAATTTACTCTCGTGGTCAAGCAGATGCAAGGATTTTAGTAGCTTAAAAAAGTTCGTCATAAAAATATGTGACAAAATGCTTGATGAAATACCCTACATTATGAACTTATGATGCTCATACAAACTGGATGTTTGATAGGTATACAGTACATGTAATCTATGTTTCTCATGTAGGGACATTGAAGGGACTGCTGGTCTGGATTAAGGACAATCTACTGAAGGAGAGACCCGAGTTATTCATTCAAGGAGACACAGTGTGAGTATTGTCTTGAGATTATGTTTATTGTTTAAACTGTGGATTACCTGCCTGGTATCCTCTTCACTCCTTAGGTGAAGCATGCATAGGATCCGTACAAAAGTCTCTCGCAAAGATATATGTGAGTGTGCATGTGTGTCTAAATAACTTGCAGATATTCAGACATAAGGAATAGTGATGAATAATACATGTAATTATATATTAATCCAGCAGTCGTGGATGCTTCATTGATACTTAAAAACGAACAGGACAACATTTCTGTGTACCAATAGAAGTTGAAATACTGTGTAGACTACAGAAACAGCATGGCCTGCAACCAAAAAGGAAACAACAAGCAAAAAAACAAGTACATTGCCCTCCCATTATAATGAGCACGGTATAACAAAAATCCTGTCACAACAAAGTAAAAATTCAGGCCCCAAAATTATCATCTATATGTCTTTGTATACTTTACCTTTTCGGGTAAAACAAAATTTAGATATACATGTACAATGAAGGGAAACTGCCGGTCGCAAGGACTTTGTTGTAAGTGTAGCCAGATGTATATGAATAGATGACCTAGTGATATTGGAATCCATGATCTGACATAATCACTGTCTAGCATGAAATAAGTAATGATATGTTTCATATTTTCATATTTCATATTTTGTTACAACTTTATAAGGCCTGTTTGAATAAAACTGTGTTGATATGTATAATTCACTTCCATGACCAAGATGTGGAGATTATTATAAGTTAATACATTGTACATCAGTGGTGGCTTAAAGGAACTGTACAGTACTGGTTGAGGTAGGGATTCATGTTTTGAACATTCCTAAGTGAGATAATGAAAAGCCTCTCATGAAATATGAAAGAGCATGTAATTTTAAGAAGGATTCAACGTTTATTTGATGAAAATTGGTTTTCAAATGGCTGAGATATCCAAAAAAGTGCTAATAATAAAAGGCGACATGCCCCAACTTTATTAGTAACTCTTTGTTTCACCTTGTTTTTGGATATCTCAGCCATTTCAAAACTGATTTTCATCGAATAAACTTTTGATACCCCTTAGAATCGCATGCTCTTTGACATCTCATAGAATGGTTTCTGAATATCTCACAAAAAGTTAAAAGCTAAATCTTCACCTCGACCAGAACTGTACACACCCTTTAAAGTGCATTTTTAAGCAAAACTGATTGTATTTCAATGGCTACCAAAGTGTGTGATAGTCTAATTTCATGTTTGGCACTTTTGAGGTATATTGAAGTATATCAAAATTATGCATTATGTACTCATTGATGCTCAACAGTGCTTCACAGTAATAGATGCAATATACATGTACATGTAATTCTTGTAAGTCTTGAAACAAGAGAAAACCAGAGTTTGTAATATGAAAATGTTGTTTGCTTACAGGCGACCTGGAATATTGGTTCTTGTGAATGACGCTGATTGGGAATTGGTGGTAAGTGACAATAACTGTTTATCAATTGATTCTAAATCATTTCTTTTTTTTTTAATGTGCAGATCTTTCGTCATGAATGAGCTGTTGAGGATTGTGCGGAAATAAGAAAGATGATATGAGACACAATTGGAATGCAGAGGCAGAAAACACAAATCTTGCATATGTGTTACTGTGCAAACTGCTTTCTGCTACAAAACTTCAAATTCACTAGTTTAATTCAATAAGAAATGCATAAGAAACATTAAAAATTATATTGAGTAGTAATAACAATAATGAAATCAGTGTAATCATGATAAAAATTTGGTGATGTTCAGAATGAGATAGAAAGAACATGAAGGAAGCAAAGGAGAAAAAAGAGGATAATAATGGTTCTATCCATTATCCTGCAAAATAATAGAGAAGAAACAAATGTTATGGTAAATAGTTATACATGAAGTGACAAACAATTAGAGTTATTAGTGAAGGAGTCAAACACATTTCCTCTATAATACATGTAATGCCCAGTGATTCTGTTTATTTTCATTTATTTATTTATTTATTCTTTTGCAGGGTGAACTAGACTATGAAGTCCAAGAAGGGGACAAGATAATTTTCATCTCAACACTTCACGGAGGCTAGAGCTACATGTATTGTGTTCTCTGTACTGAGATAGCATCCAAACCTGAAGTGAATCTTGTGACATCGGTCACTGTATGCAATTCAGCCTACACTCAGTTCACTTCGGGAAAGAAGAAAAGGTGACTTTGTGATAATGGCTTCGAATACCAATAAAGAGGAACAGCTTCCAAAATCCAAACCGAAAGTAGACCTCAATAAATCAGCGCTCCGCAAGCGCCAACCTCGTCGCCTGCCCAAGAGATCCAACGACATTTACGTGACCCGGAAGTCAAATTTCGCCGGGCAGCTGGAACGCTGTGAGAAACTCCTTGATGCAGGTGAAGCGGAGATACACATCCACGGACTGGGCGCTGCCATCAACCGGGCATTGAACCTCGCCCTTCAGCTGGAGAGCCGGGCTCTGGGGACACTGCAGCTCGCCGTTAGCACAGACACCGTTGACCTGGTGGACGACGTTGAGCCGTTGTGCGACGATGCTGACTTTGATGTTCGAGAACGTACAAACTCGGCAGTCCATATCCGGCTGTTTCGAACACCAAGTACGAAAGAGGAAAGTGCTAGTGCATGACACTTAGTTGTGACACCATCATGCCATCATTAGTTATGATATGTTTCTGGCAATTAGCCATGAGCAATTGAATAGATTGCAGGGTGATATGAAAATGACAACAAGTGTGCACTCACATCATTGTTCTGAAATTATGTCATTTATGATATTGGGCTTTTGAAATTGAATCATCGCAAATGAAAGCTAGAAGACATGATTGTCAAGGAAGGCAGTAGGAGTGAAAGTTTGTACATTATATGGAAGATGCATATTTCATTAAGCTATCAACAAGATACAGCTGAAACTTATACTGTAGTGCCATCACTCTTGGGTTTTTTTCCCATTGTGTAGTCTAGCGCTGAAAGAAAATAACACCAAGCTAAACCAAATTCCTTTGACCCAGTGAAATATAAGTTTACCCTGTAGAGAATTGTGGAATCAGTTACTATAAATACTAATCTACGACATGGAAAACAAAAATACAATGTGTACCTACATGTAAAAAGGCATACTTTTATGAACCTCATTACACTCTGTAATGTTTATAGAGGGTGATATTCTTTTCAATGTACAAGTGTAAATCATAAGGAGAGCCCACTATGGTATGCAACTTAAATTCCTTCATGTGTGTTTTTCTGTGATATGTACAGTACAACAGTATGTGCGTGAGAAAGAATGGAACAGAATTGTTTGCCATTCATACACAGGATCTAATTTCAGTGAAATATTTAAAGCAGATGGCTTCTGTTCACTCAAGTTCTACAGTGTATATTTGTTACATGATGTCGAGTTTGGGGAAGTGTTCAGTATCCTTTTTATACAAAGGCTGTCAAGTACCAAGCAAGTTTATGATAAACCAGGGTCAGAAATCAGGTACATGTAGACTCTTGCACAGCAGTGAAAAATTATTTCGTGTCAACTACAAGGATATGGTGCACATTAAGTCAATAGAAAAAAAAAAATGTGTCTTTAATAATATTTTATTTCATGTAGGTATGAATCATGTTCATGTATCTGCTTACTATGATTTCACAAAAAGACATTGAAATGATTGTTGCAGTTTTATGTGATTGATCCCAGCAATTCCTCTGTGGTTTCATCAAAAATTCAATAAAGTTTTAAATTTCATCCTGTTCTGAAATGTAAATACATGTACATGCCTCATTCATATTTTCGGGTTGTCCGTCCGTCCGTCTGTCCTTCCGTCCGTCCGTCCTTCCGTCCGTCCGTCTTTCCGTCCGTCCGTAATGAATTTTGTGGACAAGGTAACTATCAAAAGCTGTTGAGGTATCCTAATGAAACTTGGCATGTATGTGTATTAGGGGGTGAAGTTGTGCCTATCAACTTTTGGGTGCACGTGCTCAAGGTCAAAGGTCAAGGTCAAATACATAAAATTTCACTATTTCCACCATATCTATGCAATGCCTGAAGATATTTTCTTGAAACTTAGTGTATACATGTATTATCCAATTTAGATTCTCTGGTGAAAGTTTGGGTCATGAGGTCAAAGGTCAAAGGTCAAAAGGTCGAGTAAAAGTATTAAAACTTCTTTTTTTTTTCTCTGTAAATTGGAAAATTGTTCAAGGTATCTTCATGGAACATAGTATATACATGTACTGACTGGCAGTGATTATCTAGAGAATGTAGGGTTCATGGGGTCAAAGGTCAGGGGTCAAAGGTCAAGTGTAACACTTCAAAATTTTACTTTTTCCCTCATGTTCATGCAATGCCAGCAGGATTATTATCTTTTTTTACACTCGGTGTATGCATGTGTAACCTAATAGAAATTCTCTGGAGAGTTTTTTTTTTTTTTGCCTCAAAGGTCAAAAGGTCAAAGATCAAGTGAAAGTGCTGAACTAACTTTTTCCTCCATATTTCGGAAGTGGCTCAATTTATCGTGAAACCTACTGCATATTTATGCATGCTCTACCTGAAAGTGATTATCTTATGAATTTTAGGGTCAAAGGCCAGATGAACATGGTAACAATTTACTATTCAGTACAGAAGTTGCACTTTTTCTCCATACCGGTACCATGAAAATTACTCAATGCATAAATGTATGAATGGCTCAAAGTCAAGTTAAAGTCCTTAAATCCCCAAATACATGCTCTCCTATTCATCCAATTAAACCAAGGTCAAGGAAGGTGAACATTCAACACATTTGTGACAAACTTGTCATTTCAATATTTTGCCAGTTTTGTGAAAATGTAATCACACATTGTCCACATGTACTATCTAGACCTATTAGGAGAATCATGCATTATGGCGGAGGCATATCAGTCGCCATAGCGACATTTCTAGTTGTATATCTGTATTAAGAAAAAAATCATAAGTGGTTGTTGTGACTGTGTGGTGTGTATGTGTTCATTTTTTAATGTGTCTGTGTGAGAAAGTTGTTGAAAAAACAGGAAGAAATAGCAGTAAGGAATATTGAGAGTGATAAATCATGGTTATGTGATGAGAACACAAGAGGGAGCTAGATTAAATGAACAAAACATGACTTTCAGTACCAAGCGTAGGGCACAGCACTGCGTTGAAAAGTTGGTGTGCATGTGGGGTGTATACAATGTACATGTATTTAATGTAGATCAAGGTATACACTGTAGTTCTCATATTATGACATCTACTATTAACTTCTAGAATAAATGCTCGTACATGTCCTACATACATGTACAGTAACTTTCAGTTTGTTTTGCTAAACTCGCTATATGTACATAATGAATCTTTTATTCGACCACGAGAGCTACACCGTGAAAAAAACACACACCACCATTTAAGAAATTATTATTATTTAAGAATAATTCTCTGCTACTATTTCAGGTAATCAGAGAAGATTACTGTATTAGACATATCTAAGTTTTCTTACATCTGTTATAATGAAGGACAGTATCTGCAAGTGTACATGTACTTATCTTCAAAACACCGAGTTCATCTGGAATGAGAAAAATACCTACTTCAATCTCGTTACACAAGTGCTTACAACTTTGTAAAGCTGTTACAAAATAGCAACAGCAAATACGACGACGACATCAACTACAACAAGAACAACAACAACAAACAAACAAACCAGGACAGTCGTGAACTTCACAAGTGTGGCAACTAAGCACCGGTACTATAACAAGGGATGGGATGTGTGCATCGACTTGTGACCTCGTCGACAAATTTCACATTTTGTAAAAGATTTCAAGATATTTTGATATTTGGTTTGCAATAGAAATGCACTTTAGTCCATTGTGAATCTGATCATATGATTATAAATCGTATATATATATATCGAAACTAGAGCAGTCACTATTCCACAATAATTTGATACTTCAAATTCATAGGGCAATTTGTCAATCAATTTGATACTTATTATAAATTATATATATATAATATATATATATATATATATATATATATATATATATTGTCAATCAATTTGATACTTATTATAAATTATATATATATATACATATATATATATATATATATCGAAACTAGAGCAGTCACTATTCCACAATAATTTGATACACACAGTACCAGTGTAGTATCCCATAGAAAGAGAATCCGATGTGGTAGATAATCAGTGTTTTGTATAGACAAGATACAGTTTTGTTTTGTTATGTTTTGAAAGGTGTCACGCAAATACCTTTCTACTCAACTGTCTTAAGGGTTTTGTATTTTCCCTTCACTCCGACTTTCCTAAACTGAAGTTACAACCATCTTTGTGGAAGGATCTTTATGATTGAAAGTAACAATTTCGTGTATGTTTGCACAACAAAAACGAACAGGGAAAACACGTCCAACGAGAGATAATTCTCCTTCTATTATAGTCTCTTCATGGTTCAGAAAACTGGTCGAAAGGTATGATTTGTCAAAATATCTGCGTAAATTTTGTTTTATGTCAGTTTTGTTCGTTTCTTTGTTTGCTTGTTTGTTTGTTGTCTTTTGTTCTTGCTTTTGTACTTGTCCAAGTTCCGGTCTGATCTTGGAGAATGGCCAAGTTTGCACCTGTTGAATGCGTTGCCTAAAGAAGTAATGTACTACATGTACAATGTATCAATATTTCAAATGATCAACTTAGATGCAAACACTTTGGTAACGGTCCTGGTCTGAAAGATATGACTGAATCGTAGGAATTTTATGTGAAAAAAATGATTATAATCAAGCTGTATTGAATAGAAAATATAATATATCCTTTTTGAAAGATATGTTATAATGCTGTACTTGATTTATACGACATAAAATTGAAAGACAACAACAAGTGTTTGTCATCAAAAATTTTATCGGAGAGAGAAGCAGAAAAACAAAAACCTGAAATAGTTTACAATGAACAATGAGAATTGATAGAGTGCTCTAGTTTTTATCTATTGAAGACGGGGCAATATAAAGTATAGGGCCTTGTGTTTTATCCTTCAAAAGGAAGACGGGTTGTAGAGTCATGAAAACAATGCAGCAATCTTAACGTTGAAAAAGAAAAAACAAAACAAAACAAAAAAAAAAACCTCCGTTTCCCGCTGTCACTGCAGGGCAAAATATGACAAAAATATGGCAATCTTAAATACCCTCTTACTGAATTTCAGTATGAATATATGAATATGAGGACGAAATTGTAATTGCAGCCACAGTCGAGGAAAGTGTAGGTCTACTGGCGCGGTTTAAACTTATGAAAAAAAGAAAAGAAAAGAAAGGAGGCACTATATATATAGTTTACGGAGTCTGAAAAGCATCATCGTCACTGGGCGGAAAGTGTGCGCAGGGAGTGCCCCCGATCGACGGTAATGAAGCCAACCTGCCAATCGGAAGCCGAGTCATCTGCCGTAATTACGCCGGAAGGACTCGGCCGGTTATTGGGTGAGATGATTAGGTGATCAGGCGACACGACACTGACCGCTTTGTGTGATTCCGCGCCAGTAAAAGGTACCCCTCCAAGAAAACCCTTCACAACTCTTCCATAACTACCAATATATCTGCACGGTCATTTTAGGCAAGCTTGTACAGTTTATGTGAGTAAGGGAAGGTAGGACTGGGCGGAAGGATACATTGTTTGTTTGTTGTTGTTTTTTTAGTTTAAGATTTTGATTAAAGGGTGTGTACAGTTCTGGTCGAGGTGAAGATTTAGCTTTTAACGTTTTGTGAGATATTCAGAAATCACTCTATGAGATGTCAAAGAGCATGCGGTTCTAAGGGGTATCACAAGTTTATTCGATGAAAATCGATTTTGAAATGGCTGAGATATCCAAAAACAAGGTGAAACAAAGAGATACTAATAAAGTTGGGGCATGTCGCCTTTTATTATTAGCACTTTTTTTGGATATCTCAGCCATTTGAAAACCAATTTTCATCAAATAAACGTTGAATCCTTCTTAAAATTACATGCTCTTTCATATTTCATATGAGGCTTTTAATTACTCACTTAGGAATGTTCAAAACATGAATCCCTACCTCAACCAGTACTGTACAGTCCCTTTAATATCGTTTTGATTTTGTTTCATCATTTCTTACTACCGTATATCGAATCGCTGGCCCTTGTCCTGTTCCCGTTCTTCCTTTAGTGTATTTCGAACCAATTCGATTCAATTTCCTATACATTTTTCTTTTGTTTAAATTTGTTTTCCATTGTATCTTTTATCTAGTGCAAGATTTGTATCACTCCAGGCTACAGCTATGAATCACTAATAAAAATCAAATTCATATCATATAGACACACCTGCATAATAATATCATAATTCTAAATTGGTCGGCTGTCCGCGGTACGATTAAGAGATCTTTATGTGAAATGAGCTAATAGATGTGAGGTATAATTTAAGGACGCGGCAATGAGGAGAAAGCATGAATATATTGCTTTAGTATTTTTTTGTAAAAAAAAAGGACAAATAAATGTATAAAGAGAAGTAACCGTAGTTGATTTTGTCGCTTGAAAACATGACATCTTAATTCACCCAAAAGACGCCACGCAAAAAAGAAAAGAAAAAAAATGTGATTAAAAATTGAAATGTAGATATATCTGTATGTACATCTCTCTCCCAATACAAATATATATGTGTGTGTGTGTGTATGTGTGTGTAAGTGTGTGTGTGTGTGTGCGTGTGTGTGTGTGTGTGTGTGTGTGTGTAACATAAATGTCACGGGACTCACAGACAGATGTGTTGTCACGAACAAGTCATTCTAATTGTCACTTTAATCCTCATTCTTCCCCCAATGAACAGAGTAATTTTGCTCTGGTGCATCCCATCGCGTATATACAGAAGCAAATTTTCCTATTACTGTATACGAAGGTATTTAACAAAAGAGGTTGCCACCTTTCAGGGCGTTGTGATTAAGTTTTTGGAATGTCATGACACTACACGGGAAGAAGTGGGTGATTAAATTAGCACTATGCGGTTGCTTCGGCCGTGACTCACTTTGAGGAGCTCATTTAAAAGTTTTTCCTAGAAACTATTATACTCCTCAACTTGATTTTCTCAGCTGTCCAGTTATTTCTTTTTGATGAGTCGCTTTGTTGGATTCACATGACTGAGATGATGAGGAGATATTATGTATTCTTGTTGTTTGACAGTTACTGTTCGCAATATAATATCGATATGCTTGTAAAAAAAAAATGCCAGATGTTTGCGATTGGCTGAATAGCATCATGTGATTGTGTCGTTTGTTTTGTTTTGCTTTCATTCAATAAATTGAATCCAAAATAAGACTTATTTGCTTTAAAATTTTTTTTATGTTTTCTTGAATGAAATATGAAATACTAGTAAACAGGTAATCAGTTCAGCAATGGGAAAAACAACAGCTGTGTTGTAGTTTGGAATCGTCATGGTTTTAATGACCCTTCCCTATTTCCAGTTTTTCATCATAAAAGAGATACTGTAGTCCCTTATGAGCTTCATGCAGCCGCGGTGCACTTAGATCCCTTTCTCTCTCTCTCTCTCTCTCTCTCTCTTAAGTGAAATGGGCCACAAAATCAAATTTGGAGAAAATACGGACGTCATGAATATTATTTCTAGTGCCAATTTTAGCCCGAGTGATGTGAGAAGAGACGAAAATGAAATAGGTCAGTTTTAAAAGGATTCTTGTCCAATAATTCTAAAGCAACGATGTAACTCGATTTATCAATGCAGGAAGATGGCTGGCAGGTAAGCGACGACTAAGGAAATAAATCGCTCATGACGCGTCTAAACTTAGATTCTCCGTGAGGGAGAAGCATATGTATCATTAACGACTCTTTCGTTTTTGTATGTTTTGTTAAAATTAAAATTTTATTTTTGGATATTGTTTCCAAGTTACAACAGCTAAATATTATGTTGTACATGTATTATGTTATGCTCAGGGTGTAAATTATTTTGCCTGCCATGCCTACATAAAAGTATACTTCATTGTTATTATTATCATTATTATTATTATTATTATTATTATTATTATTATTATTATTATTATTATTATTATTATTATTATTATTATTATTATTATTATTATTATCATTATATAGTACGGGAATTGGATAATATGTATTTGTCTTCTTAATATCTTGATAGGAATATAACGATATAAATATGACTGTGGATATCGAATTACCCTAGACAAGTTTGTAATTGAAAGTGTGAACTATGGAATGTGTTATGGATAACTTGATTGGCCATGTAAAATATGACAATGGATCTCATAGATATTTCTTATTGATGAGTTTTGCTCTCAAATTTTTCTGATATCATTATACTACTTCATCAATCAGTTTTGTTGCAAAATGTTATAAAACGCATGTAATGTAACAGCTCATAAACAGCATATCCAGTAGAATTTGGTTTGTATTTGTACGATTCTGGTTTTGCCAAGATTGTTTCCTTGACTGGCATGCATAAAGGTGTGTTTTACGGAAAAGCTATGCAACGTTTTACATGATACAGAATGTATATTCATACACACATAGGAAACGTGCAGATGGATATGTACGAGAAATATATAAACATACATACATATAGGTACAAATAAAAACCTCTTTTGGCAGAGTACGATGCCAAGTCAAGTGTATATTGTACACAAACAACAGGTGTTAAAATGGTGTGATGAACTTGCTGTAATATAGCACCGAGTATATGCTTCCTGCCAATTTAGTCTTAGTGGAACTATGGAGCGGAAGTTGGTAACTCAACGCGTTAAGACCACTGCGTGTGAACAATGTGTGAAAATACACCCATGTACTTAAATTGGTTTAAGTGTTCGGTAGAAGATTAATTCGATACCAAACGGAAGAGTTACTTTTTATCATCAGTGACGGAATTATGCGGAAGAACTTTAAATGTCATAGTCATATTAAAGTGTTACAACTGAAATTAACACATGACAATATTATTGAATTGCACAAGTATGCAAGTGTTATCGTGTACTCTATACAAAGGAAGTAGATGTCAGCCATAAGAGAATGTCAAGTATTTGCGGTTGAATATGTTCTTCAGCTAGGTGGGGCGCTGTGGAATAAGAAATACGATTCTTGATTTTTAGTAGGAGGTCCCAGGTTCGAATCCCGTCACATGTCCCTCTCCTCGACCCAGGTGTGTAAATCGGTACCCGGCAGTACTAGGATAATCATAATGGCAGCGCGTCCTCTAAAGACCGTAATATTATTTATGATACTGGTGATGATGAGGAAGTGTGCATTCGTATACAGAATGAATTACCCAATCACTTCTTTTCTTTCATTTGCTGTTCTTTATTGAAAGACATCGCGGCATCATGAAATCTTACAAATTGTAGGCATACATTGCAGTGTAGTGTTTAGATCAAATCGTTTATAGTCGGCTAGCATTCGTGATAAATGCTGTTTAAAAGCGTTAATGCAACCGATTCATGCACAAGCACAACAAAGACACACAAACACGAAGACACACACACACACGTGAACATTCACACTTTTAAAATGAAGATCATGGCGAGTAAATAAAAAAAAAAAATAATGCTATGATAAAGCTATCTGTTAGACACTTGGTTAACAGTTTACCATATGATTTATAATGACCTGAGCAGCTTAAGTCAACAATTTCATTGTTTGACATCAATGAGAGAATAAAAGTTTATTCAGAAGTTATATTCCTAGATATTTTTCCTGCCTATTCTGGAATCAGAGACCTTTTCATTTTGACTTGTTGGTTTTCATGAATAGATCAAAATCAAACTAATCTGCAGAGGTTTCATCAAGATCGGAACATATTATGTATGAAAGAAATGGAATTCTATTGTTTCCCGTCTTTTCACAAACTATCTGTGTTATCATTTTCAAACAAATACTCAAAATGACAGCGATCAATGGACATGACGATGATATTACGTCATCACATTACAAGTGTTATTTCTCTGTAAACAAGACTCTCGACGTAACATCCTTATTTGTCAAGAAAGTAATAAGATGTCACTTGCATCGAACAAAATTATTGTTGTCCTAGTGATGTAATACCTTATAGAAACATTAAATATAAGTGAGCGGAAAAGTGTCCGCAGTTGCTAATCAATCGACCGAAACATGATTCTACAATAATTTGTGTACAAAAATAAGAGATTTATGGGGTTATGACATCACCGCTTTTTCCAATCTGCGTGTTTTAATTGAAAATACATAGATTCGAAATATTAGAAATCCATTTACTTTCTTTATTATTTTCCGAGTTGGTAACACGTCAGAGATTCTGTTCGTCTAATTTTATTCTTACAATGACTAAAAGTCAACTGAATTAAACTTCAGGTCACTTTTCATGTCAAGATTGATCTTGCTAGCACGAATAAGAATATTTATGTCATATCGATAGATAGCGAATAATACTGATGCAATCTGGAGTTCGCAATGATACTGGCTGTTATGCAATGATGCTTTGGTACAGCCAAAGCTTGGAGCTTGAATTACTGTCTATACCATTGCAAGTGTTTACAAACCAGGGCCCTGTTTCATAAAGCTGTTATTAAAGTTACGAACAACTTACGAGCGACTGGTGATCAGTTCTGATGTGCTATACTTATCAGAATTTCCATAATTCAGCATAAGAACTGATCACCAGTCGCTCGTAAGTCGTTCGTAACTTTACGAACAGCTTTATGAAACACCCCCAGGAAACGACGGTTTTAAGACCATTCTGAAAAAAAAAAATACAGGCGACGAGAATAAAGCGCCTACCGTTGTTGGTTTGGGGTTTTGAATATTACATGCTTATCAATTAATTTTATATATAACATTGCACATTATTCATGAACCGGCATGATCAACATTCCATAAAGTCACATTTCATAGTGCACTAAAAGTGTTTTATAAAGGGAATACAGTTTTCAAGAGCACAGAAGTTCACCTGCAATGCTAAGACAATTTCTCTCGTCTTAATCACGGCTGCGACCGCACATCGTTTGCGACAACTGGACAAAAAGACAAAAATATGAGAACATCGTCGTTTCATGCCGAGGAGTGAAAGCAGTCTAACTTTTCTTGCAGGCTTCCGTGACATGTATACCACATCAGTACTTCAACGTGAAAAAAAATAATTTAATGCTATCAAACAGCGTGTGGTCCACATCCAATCCATGCTTACTTTTAACGGCATAATGACACTGTTTTGGCAGAGTCAACGGAATTCGCTCTCACCACGGGCAGTCATTCTTCTTTGGATTGCGTCAAATTCAATACATTCTCATCATCAGCATTCCAAATTTGCGACGTTACCATATATTCTCTAAAGATTTCAAAGCAATATGAGAAGGAAGTCACTTCATTTGTTGAAACGTACGACGAGACCAAGTTCGAGGAGTGGTCTGCTTTTCTTTCTGTCTCTCCTACAGATTTTGACCTCGTCCAGGAGATCGAAGGCGCCCCTCAGGAACATGATGAGGTTCTTGGTGAGGAAAACAGACGCTGACATACCGTGGTCAAGCCATAGGTGGCAACGGAGTGCGAAATACGGTACGTCGACGAGAATCATGAAGAGCACATTCTTTAGCAGGAAGACCTGCTCCCACGAGTCGGTGTTCCGCCGGTGCGCGCTGCGTTTGGCGGCGATGAGTCGCAGTGCGAATAGCGGGAACACGGGGAGGACGATGCAGATACAGCCGAACGCCAAAATGGCGGCTCGCAAGTGGAACGGCAGTTCGGAATCGGCGTGGAGCATGTCCAGCAGGTCGGTCGTGTCCAGGATGGCGAGGCCGACCACGGCTCCGAGTTTCTGGATCTGCAGGCGGTACTTGGCATTCTCGACGTCCTCGTGATGGCTGTAAGCAAGCAGCATGAAGATGAGACCCGACATCGACACCGCGATGGTCAGCATGTCCGAGGTCGACAACCACCACGTAATTTGCGGATGTTCAGTGCTGTTATAGATTTTAATTAGCTTCGCGATTAGGACGCCGGCGTAGACGAGCCACGAACAGTAGGCGAATGGTAGCTCCTTCGGTAATTGCCGCTCCTTCTTCGGGATCTCCGGGTAGGGACGATTGGCGCGGATCCGTACCATCACGAAGGCAACACTCCAAAAGACGATGACCAGACTATCACAAATCACCCAGATGTAGCCCCGCTTGAATCCGGTCCCAGTCCCAAAGCGAATCAAATAGAAGTCGATAAGGACATTTTGGGCTATGAGTACTACAAGGCAGAGAACCTTGACAAAAACGTCAACACAAAATGAACGTACGTGCTCAGCCATGTTTTCAAAGCTACTCGTACAATCAAACTTATTTCACAGTGTCGCCAAGTAAACAGTGTCGGAGTTCTCTTCACGCAACATTTAGCTTCTAAGAAGACCAGAAGCTCAAGGATCCACTATACTTCTTCTGTTCCAAGTCTTCAATCGTAGTTTCACTCGTCAACACGTCAAAATGAGATACGTAAATTAATGTTTGGCTACTTGTTAGCAAATAGTCTTAATTGTTTCATCAAATGGGGCACGCAGGTTCGGCATTATCTTCCGTTTTCCATGAACCATCTAAACCTCATTTGCAATTAATTAAATTACACATCATATCCGATCCTTTCCTTTCATCTCAACCACGTTTGAAAAGTTTCCAGTCGCGCATGCGCTGTAGGAATATTGGTTATTCCTCTGTTGGCATCTGCGAGGACCCAGTGAGTGCCGATGGAGAATGCCAAAGAAGATTAAGATCTCTCAGAGACGCAAACAATTCCGTCGAAGAAATTAAATCACTGCTTGTGAAGACACGTTACCATCGATGTAAAACTTCAAGGTAAAGTCGATGTACGATGGCAGAGCACTTGAGCTTTTATAACACGGTAAATGTATGTAACACTTTAAAAGTCAGACAATACATGGATTCATCGTTCCAAGGACAGGTGCTGTGACGAAAATGTCTTGGAGCACGAGTTGATTTCGTTTTTCAACTCAGTAATTCTCAAGAAAATGTTGGTAATCCGATGCTGTCTTTATGATGATTTGACTTTGATGGAACAAAACTATTATATTGCGAGAATCAAATCTTTTCTTTAAGCTATCACAAATGCATCAGAGGATAAATACGAAAGACTGCCATTCAAACAGATCAAAATGATGTTTCTCCGAGAGTGCAATGGTCCATAATGATGTGTAGAAGTGGATGAATGGGCTATCGGACCGCCGGAAGGAACTGCTTTTTCAGGCTTGGAGTCCGTCTGAGAATCAAAATCGCAATGAGCATGACAGCAGGTAGCAACCACGCAATGACACCTAATTCCCCGGCTCCTCTAGTTGGCCGCTCCTGTGAGCTAGATTCGGTCTACGTAACGTTTCTCCTCAACAAATCCCCGTTGACTGACGGCGTCTTACACTCGGCGATCGTCTGCTCGTCTCTGCGGTGATTTGGCGGGAAATTGGCTTAGCGACCTGAACTCGGAGATAATGCTGCCATTCCTTTCTGCCCTAATCGTGCGAAGGCGAATTATTAATCGCGGGTTGTCTTCATCACAGCTTCGCGCACCTCCAGACAAAACGATTATGCGTACTGACATACAAAAATGTCTTCAGATCTCTTTGAGTGACTTAACCCCTCGTCTAACCCAATTCCGAAGCAAGCCTGTTAAAAACACCAGACACTAAAATATCATGAGATTGCAAGAGGATTTTTTATTTATGACGTCAAATATCGGTACTGAAACATCCCTTAATCTTTGGTGAAGAACCCCCTGAGGTATAGACCAAAGTATCTGAATAACTGTCGGAGGCGTTCCAGCGTGCGTTGAACTCTTTGCCACGAGATCAAGAAAGCAATCACCTTCAGCTCTCAGATCTCCCACACATTTATATTCACTTCCCCCTATATAGCCTATGATATATCCTATGTGAAGTCACTATCATTATTCATCCTATTCGGCTGTGCTTCTTTTTATGAGTGTGTCTGTGTGTAATACAAGAATAATCCCCCGATTTAGTCACATCCGGCGGGAAGGTTGTTTCTTCGTCTTGTTCGTTGTTTGGAGTGGATTCCATAGAAGCCCGAATCGTAGGACAACCTAAATTTTCTCTTTATGCAAAATGATAAACGAAAATTGATGGTACCAATTTACAAGCGTGATAGAGGTTGGACTTCATTACTTCATTACTTCATTACTTGTTTAAAGGGTTGAAAGGCAATACAAAATGTCAAGATGCATTTTAGATTTTCACGAGGAAATTGAGAGCCAAAAACTTTCCGCAGTTGCACCAGAAACTGTATTCCATCTAGCTGCAACTAACAACAGTTTTATTGGATCAGTTTATTCAACAAAATATTTGAAATTTCTTCAAAACAGGTGTAAAACAAGTGATGATCGCGTGAAAGAAACGTTAATTTGATAAAAATCACATTGCAAAACTCTATTGATTTCGTGTTTATTTTGAAGATATCTTCAAATAGAGCACTAAAATTGGCACACTTTGAGAATGCATCTAATTCTCAGAGGTCACCTATAATAACCCTTTAGCTTGCAGAACAACAAGAGTTCGTTACAATGGATTTTAGAAAATTCAGACTAGGCTTTTCGTTCATTGTACTCAAATCGATGGGTGCTTTCCCCCTTGTTACACTCCTTCAAAGACCATCTCGCACATCTTCAATCCACTTCATTTTTTTCTCATATAAATTGAATTACAAATGTAATTAACTACATATGTATTAGTCCATGTCATATCGAGTAAACCTCGAGTAGAATGCTTTTATGGGATGCCACTGCTTGCCGTAGAATGTATCCGAGGAGAGCAAATAAAGCTTTATGTTCGTTTTGTTTGATTACTTGTCAAAGGACCTTAGTTTATGGAAGGACATGACGATTTCCAAACGAGTAGTTTTTGTGTCTTGATATGGTCATAGTTGCACCCCTTCTCTGTCATTCCATGCCTCCCCGAATTTGACTTATATAGGTCTAGTGTAGAACCTAACAATGTTCAGCTGGATGTTGTTTGAAAGAAAATCGAGGAGACTGCGATATGGTACTGTTTAGTGACTTCGGATCTAAAATAAGAAATTTATGGAATTTTCAAGCTCCTTTTCCATAACATAGCAACGACGACTTTCAAAGCGGAAAACATGATTTTTATTATATTCACATAAAGAGAGAGAGTGAGAGAGTGAGGGGGGGGGGGGAAGTGAATGAAATAAATGACACCGTTGTCTCTTCTAATTTACGTAAGTTGCGATTCATCATAAAGATACAGCGTCCGTCTTAATTTTTTTAATATGAGATATTTTGTTTATTTGTTATTAAATTTATCGGGGCCATAGGATGCCACACAGATTGTTTTGCTGTCACCCATTAAAAAACCTTATAGATTTAAATAACTTCACTCGGCTTGTCATCAGTGTATTTTAACTGATTTATTTTTGTATTGTTAAGGTTTGGGTTTTTTGTTTTTGTTTCACTGACTTCAATTCCACACCCCAACCGGAATCTTTTACAAAACCTCTGGTGATATTAAGTGGTATGATTTCAAGTCAAAAGCGAGTCGAAAGTAAACCCAAACCCACCATGCATACTGACAGGTCCTTGGTCTTGCGTGAGTGGGTGTGTGTGGGTAGGTAATCACAGTTTACTTGTTTATTTGTTATTTGTTTGTTGTTTGTATATTTTTTATTTGCTAATTAATGAGATATCGTGGTGACCAACCTGATCTATGAATACACTTCGACTCGAACAATTCCTATACCTTGTTTTCTAAGTCCCTCTTATGACGTCAATGGAGGAACACCTGCTAAACTCCGCGTCTGACGCAGCGCAGACGGAAAGACACGGATTAGCTCAAGCACCTGTTCAAGCTGCAGAGAGTAGCAAGTGCAGAACTTCTTAGGAGCGTTAGGTTGCTATATGACGTGTTTTGGTGGGCGACACGTTTTAACGGTCATAATTATTATATGGTGAGTTTGGAGTCATAGAAAGTGACTCCTTGAGAAAAAAACTTCGTAAGATTGAAAGAAAAATAAAAAACAGCAGCAAAATATCTCCCGATATTACTCTTTGTAGAAACGGGTATCGTCCAACTTATCTCGTAATAGAATAGTACCATGGCGCACTATCGCAACTGATCGACAAATTACCTTTCATCGACGTAAATAAACACCGATTATCTTATTAATACCATCGCTATTTACTCACACACTGAAAGACATAATACTTTAGTAATTGATTTGCCTACCACATTGCTACAAAACTCATTTATAAGCCGCCACTATATTCATGCGGACAGCTTGTTCGCGACGTCCTCGTCATCAAATCATCATAAAAGAGCTTTAAATCTGCGACGTGAAGGCTAAAGACGACGATGATATGCTAAAAATGGTATTCTGCACATGCACGTGACAGTTGTTTCCATCGTTCAACTCGGGAGGCTGCGTTGTCTTAACGTTCGCGTCGCAGATCTAAAGCTCTATAATTATAGACCTACGCACGCGCTAGAGATTTTTTCCTCTCTGTGATATCATCCTAGTTGGGATTAGAGCGTGCACCTGCTGGAACTGCAGCAAAACATGTGGGAGCTTGTGTCTGGACCCTTTAAGCCTTTGTGTACTTTGAGTGCCCATTGGCACTTGTAGCCCTACACACTATCTAAAGTTCTTGGCACAAAATGGGTTAAAGGAATTGTATAGTTTTGGTTGACACCTAACTTCAGGTTTCTAACATTTTATTGTTGAAATACAATGAGAAACATTTTATAAAATGTGAAAGAGCATGTAATTCCAAGAGGAATTCAACGTTTATTGGATGAGAACTGCTTTTGAAATGGCTGCCTATATCCAAAAAAAGAGCAATCCTAATAAAAGGAGGGACCAACCTTTTATTACGATCGCTTTTATTTTTTTTTTTCCTTTGGATATCTCAGCCATTCCAAAACCGATTTCCATCAAATAAACCTTGAATTCCTCATAGAATGGTATGCTCTGTACTATTTTATAAGTGTTTTTTTTTGTTGTTTGTTTGTTTTTTTTTTTTTGTAAATCGCAAAAAGTTAAAAGCCCAATCCTCATCTCCATCATTACTATACCATCCCTTTAACAAATAAAAAGAAGCCACTGGCGAGGGAAGAGAAGCTGGGTTTTCTTAGGGTTATTAACTAGCATTCCAAGATTTGAGTGTGATGCACAGGCCACTCGACAACAACAACAACAGCAACAACAGCAACAATAACGGCAACAACAGCAATAGCAACAATAACAACAACACACACACACACACACACACACACACACACACACACACACAAAATACAGTAAACCTTGTATGTAAAGTGTAAAAGTTGAATCCAAGGGGACTGGAAAAAATAATTCAACTAATAAGAATTTCTACTTACACAATAGCATCAACATGGTATATTCATCTCGGTAACATTTTTTTCTTTGACATAGATAATTTTTAAATAATAATTTGTGCAAGGTCTACTTCAGCGAGGTTGACTGTAAATGGTATGTAAATGTGTCAAATCATTTAGGAGATAAATACCTTGAATTCCAAAGCTGCTGATTCACAAACTGACTATCAGTACATCATTCCATATCAGTACTTAATGATAATATTAATAATTCAAATTCATGAAATTCTTCCGTCGAGATGTTTTCATTGCAACTGATTGACAAATTGCCCTACATCGATGTAAATAAGCACTGAATTGATCAGTGTTTTAGTAGTAGCCATGATAAAAAATCATGGGCGTACATACTCGAGCAGGATTCGAACCTACGACCTCCTGATCACCGGAATCAGTTGCAATATTAATAATAGCTGGTTTTTATTTAGTGCATTTCACACTTGTTCAGTATCTCAATGTGCTATACAGGCTATTATTACCCTGTCACTGGATACATTATTTCCAACCAGCACTGACAGTGCTCACTCTCCACTCCCTGGGGAGCATTCCAGCCAGTCGCAGCCATTTTTACAGGCGCGCACATACTGATCAACCAGCATAAGCTTTCCTCATCCTACCGGGTACCGATTTATGCTCCTGGGTGGAGATCAGCAATGTGGACAAAGTGCCTTGCTGCAGGGCAAACGTGTTGGGCTTCCCATGGGCTCGAACCCACGAACCATACCATGCTCATGTCATTCAGAGACTTATCAGATCAATCAGCATACAAGACAACCACAGGACTGTTGATTCCAAATGAGGGAATGTCTGTATGACATTTTATTTCAACCAATCTCGGGGACATTAGAATTTGGATTATGAAGTCAAAGCATTAAACTGGAAGACAGTAGCCAAAATAAAAACTTTACTTGATAGTCCTTACAAATGATACAAAATATTGCATAGAGTAATAAGAAGATCATGAGTACTAAGACCAATATGTAGTTTGATTATATTGACACATATCTTGCCTACATGGACTTGTGCAGGAATCGCAAGTATCCACACAAAATACTCACACGCTCTTAATGTAACTTACAAAGTAAAAACCAACAATATCAATGTAAAAATTCTACATGATCACAATAAAAAATCGGTGTTTGTGCATAACTAAATTGCTGAAAGAACCAGCGTCCATCTCTTCACAAAATTTAACGAGTTCGAAAGCAGAAACAAGCCCATTTCTCTGCAGAAAATGTTGATACAATTGTACCATTTGTCGATAACATGATACTGAGTTGCTTCCAAGTCTGAAAATAAGCTTCATTAATAATCCTCATTATATATGTCATTTTACATGCAAGTTTATGCATATTAAGGAAACCACATTCTCAAAACCAGGAATCAAATAACTTGACATCACAAAGTGAGGAAACTCTGATCATTAATTTTCAATGCAGTCATTCCATTTCTTATTTGAGGCCCTAGCTAAAACTACCAACATTCAAAACAATCAAAACAAACAAGTTAAATCAGCAAGCAAAAAGAATTAGGAGAGGGGAAAATTACCTAACAGATACACACAAGTCTTTTTTCATGAACCAGAAGATGATTTACTCAAGAAAATAAAAGCCTAATGTTACTTAAGCTGTCCACTGTTTGATCTAGAATGACAGTTGGCAAATAAATGAACAATGAACTAGCAAACTTCTGCTACTTTTCCCCTAAAAACACAGCATAATTATTTGAATTATGACACAGATTTCTCTGACATAAGATTTTAAAGGGGCTCAGAAGATATATCAGTTTTCTGAGTATATGGTGGTACAAAGAAATGACACAGAGATGATAATATCCAAACAGTACACAATTCCAATACACAGGTAAATAATAACATTCCTTATACAATGGCACAAGATATCTCAGTGAAAATGATTTTATCACATAGGAAGCATTGAACAACATGTTATAATCTCCATTCCTTTTGCCAAATTTATCGAGTCAGGCAGAGATGTAAAAAACAGGGGGAATGAAATTTTGATATCTCTGCGGACATCAGAGGCAATTCATTTATTCATCTATGATTTCTTCACTGATCCATTCATTTATTCATTCATTCATTCATTCATTCATTCATTCATTCATTCATTCATTCATCCATCCATTCATTCACTTCATTCATTTCATTCATTCATTCATGCATTCATTCATGCATTCATTCATGCATTCACTCCGTTCATTCATTCATTCATTCATTCATTCATTCATTCACTCAGAGACTTCAATGTGCCCCTCTCTTCCATGAGTATAACTGAATTCATCTCCAAACAACTCTGACAGAGAGGCTTGTTGCTGCATTAAACTCATTATACCCCAATTCTTGTGCCAAGGGAGTACCCCAAAGATAGACACATCAGTGTACAAAGCAAAAACAGTCACTGATCCCCCCACCCCCACCTTCTTTTTTTCCATACAGTGAGAACTACTACCCATTTAATGACAAAGGACAAAGATGATGGTAGACTTTTAGTATGATCACATATTGTGACTGATCACACGTAGTGTCAGCAAGCTGTGAGAAGATGCAAGATTCATTCTCTTCTAAAGTGACAGCTTATTTAAAACCCTCAAAACTCTTGAAAAGATTTTAACCAACAGATATCTATGTGGGTTCAGAAAATACAAAAAAAAAATAGCAAAATAGCAGAAAACACATCATTGAAAGTTTGAGCAAAATTTGACCAACCGACATCTATATGTGGGTTAAGAGAATAATAATAATAATAAAAAAAAAAGATTAATGATTAAAACTGGATAATCCATGTAGTCAAGAGCTGACTGAGATTTTCCTGATTTCACTTGATGTGCATCTGGCATCCTATGTCAGAATTTACAAAAAAAGATCTCACAGAGGAAAATGACAAGAATACAAGATGTGAAGCAAACAGTGACTTTGCTATGATATTGGATCATCTAATAGAATAACGATTCAGAGAGGCTTGCAGTGGTGACGTGTACATATTCACAGAATTAAAACAAAAACCACACACCATAGAGTCATATGTGATAATTCTCAATCACAGCGTTATACGTTCTCACATCACAACATACATGTGTGGCCGACTTTTGACGGTATACTATGGCACAAAACACAAATGATGTAACTGCCTGCTAGTTTACTTAGGATGGTTGACTTACAATTTCATGGTCCATCATATTCAAATGTTGCATAGTATTGTACTACAAGTCATCATCAATTTCTTTGTAGTAGTCTTGACTCTATACAATACTCACTTATTCAATTATGCTGCCTCTAGCAATATTGTGGCCCACTTACGAAACATGAAATTATCGTAATAAACACTAACAAATCACGCATATCAACTGCCTAGGCCGAAATGAGAAAAAGATATCTTCTTACAACAGTCCTTTTGTTTGATCCTTTTCTTTTTGGGGGACGGGGAAAAGCACCTATCAGGTGTGGTCTGCGATTACCTAAGGATCACAGGAAGGCATGTTGCCGTCGTATCGCGCCTTGCGCAGTCTCTTGCCCGACAGTGTGTCCGCGCACCAGCAGGCATTCATCGGGTGCAGGCACTGCAGGGTCTCGTAGTTACCGTCCGCGTTGCACTGCGGTATGTAGAAACCGTTTCGGGGAGGGCGATTCTTTAACTTGTTCATCACCACGCTGTGGCGGAGCTGACAGGCTCCACGCACTGGGATAGGCAGGAGAAAACCATGATGATACAGCATGAAAGCATTTTAATAGCACCCTCACATTTCTTTAACCATAATGCTTTATAAAAAAAACAAAGAGTTTGTTGCCAGCCAGACAAATGTATCCCCTGCATCCACCACATGGCTTATCCCATGTGTAGCATTAGATTAAAGAAGGTGAAACAATGTTAAGAAATGATGTAGCTTCTAGAGCACACAGGAGTGCCAAAATTGATCCTTTTGCCTATCAACAGTCAGAACTCTGAGGGCGCTGTTGCCAAAGACTACAGGCAGCTAGATTCTCCTGCAATTCACACCCATAGCAAATTTTGATGCAATATCTGCTTAAAAACGTACCTGACTAAATCCTACAAGTACAGCGAGTTGATATTACCAAACCATTTGCCCTCAAACCAATCAAGATTTCTCTAATTTCAATCAAGTCCAAACCAATGGGATATCTGTGAAACAATGACATAAATTCTCACATCTAATTTCAAAATGTCAATGAAACTGATATCGATGTCCCATAGAAGGCATGCGGTATAAAACCTACGGAGAAATATGTCATGACTTTCTAAATCTAGCAGATTTCCACAAAACTACTACTGTTATATTCGGGTGATTTCATGCATTCTATCCATTCAAGTAAACTTGGGTGCTGAGTGCTGTGCCACAGGAATGTTTAACCAGACACTCCCAGCAATTGTAGTTTTGACTTGGCTTTGTAGTCTTGGCATGTCCAGCTGTGAGCAAGCAAAAATCCTCTCTTGCGAGACAGACAGTCTACAGGTCTGGGAAAATTTGTAAGTAGTGACGGTGCGACTGATACGGAGGGTGAAACTAATGACAAAGCTCACCTCGCGGTTCGGGAGCACACAAACAGATCTCGCAGTTGTCCTCATCACGAGCGAAGCCGAAGCGGCAGAACATCTTGCACGTGATGCGCTGGTCACAGGTCCTGGCAGCTGATCCACCAGATTGAGAGAAACACAATGAGATGGAAAAATTACCTAATCACACAAATGCACCTTGGACTAAACCCTTCACCTCACATTTGGTTTAAATTTGACCGTTTAAAATGGAGAAAACCAGTTCTCTGTGATTTCTAACTTGGATTGAGGATCAACTGATGGCATCTTTCATTAGTAGCTCTACTATCTTTATCTTGTTTTGTTCCATTGTCTTATATGATATTCTAATATCTCAACAAAAATGGAGAGCAAACAAATCAAATGCTTTGGTTGCATTGCATCTGGTATTCAAGAAAGTGCAACATGAAAACAGCTGCATTATTTTCATCTTAATGAAATTAAAATTAGATTGAAATTAGACTAGAATTAGAAATTTTTCCTTACATACATGTTCAGTGGTTCTCTCGTTTTATCAAGGACTCTAATACAACAAAATGAGCTAGTCAATATACAATTTATTTGGCATTGTGCAACATCCAACATGATTTTTTCTTGAATGTGCAGCAGTAAATATCCACAATGGCTAACTGCTCTTGACAAAAATTCGTCTGCCTAGCCACTTGCATTGTACAAAGGGATTAAATGAATATGACATGTTTTCAAGGCACTTCAGAGAATCTGATACTAGTATCAAAGTGGTGAATAGATTGTAAACCAAGAGATTTCACCTACCTCCACCACCCTCAACAACAGTGACGGGGGCTTCCGGCACATTTCGCCCTGCAACAGGGGGTGGAACACCTAGGGAGAATGGGACAGAAGGGAGAGGAAAATGAATGGAGCTGTAATGATGCTACAGTCTTGGAGGACGTTACTGATTGTAGGCACACATAATGTCAAGTAGCAATTTGTATTTTGACTCTTCCTTATCATTGATTTCACATCCTTCCTACGATACTGTATACGGCGAATATTTTGCAGAGGTTTTTATTTTCGCAAATTTCACGAGTCAGGTGCTATTTGCGAAATTAAAGACAAGCGAAAATAATGACTGATCCTGATATTAATGTGCACACATGTATACATTTCTCCATTCTGTATAGTACTCCACGATCAATAATTTAACCAATCCCGAAATTGTCGGGAAGTCCCGATTCACAAAAATTTAGACTTGCCAAATAAGTGGCGTATACAGTAGTGTACTTACGGGGGCAGTTAGAGTAGCTGCTGTCAGCTGCAGGGTCATCGTTCAGCAAACAGCAACCAAACTCAGTGGAGGCACAGGGTCTTGGGTCGGCTAGGAGGAGAGGAGAAAATGAGGTAGATAAATTCAGATTCTGATTCAGATTCATCTTTACTGATCTGGGCTAATACATAGAAATTTTGCTTCCACTGACCTTTGTACAATAATACAAACACATCTCCCGATCACAGCTACTTGTTTCCATGACAGTTACAATAAACGCTATGAACATAACATAAAGATAAACCAACAAATCAACCAGAAATGTCGTTAATTGGTTATATTATTATGATTATGACTGCAACACCATGACTTCTAATCGCACACACAATTAAGAATTCAAGATTGACAGTATCTCATCCAGTGAGTATACTGGTATATGTCTACATCATATCTATTTTATACAAAATTCATACTCCTGTTTATAACCATCTATCAATCTATACATTTATCCATGATATACTTATATATCTACATCTACCAAACTATCCATCACGAGGCATATATGTATATATCTTAAAAGCAAAACTATGTTCATTTCTACTTCAGAATCAGCAGTTCATACACACTATATTCACAGTTTTGATGAAGTATTCTATTCAAGGTCTGAAGATTTGTCTTCATTCTATCAGAGGGTATTGTTGATTATAACAACTGACTTATGAATATCAACACAGCTAGATTTACAGTTGCATATCTACACTTATTGGCCAATATATCATAAAGATTGTCAACTTTTTTTGTGTGAATTTCTTGGCACTCTGCTAAAACAAAAAGAATATCTCACTGTTTATTATCAGTAGAACTAAATACAATATAATCCTGATGTGCCAAGACAAGATAAATCCCATCCATACTTACCCCTGTCTCTCACAGTGTATCCTGGGCAGGGATCTAATACAAAAAACAATGAACTTTAATCAATTTCAGATATAATTCAAACTGATTTTCCATCGCACAATCTAAGAGTTCATCTTCTCCGGCCACTACTTGACATGTGGCAATCAATTCACTTGAAACACATTGGAAAGCCCTTCATGAAAAGGGTCTGAATCTTCTCTTTTATTTATCTATTTATTTATTTATATTTAGTTATTTTATTCTTCTTTTTTTTTTTTGGGGGGGGGGGGGCACACAATCATTCAAAGATTCCCGAAACAAGGTATGAACACTTGGGAATGAATGAGGCTTCAGTTTCAATTTTATTTTATTTCTACAAACATTCACATGAAGACAATGATTACATACTAGATGCAGGGAAGCGTGCATGTATCATTTACAAAATGAAACATGTTTATTTTTCAAAGGTTGTGAGAGACCTAACTAAACCACAGATTGATGTAAAAGGTGTCAAAGGACATTGAATCTGTAGCTAAGTGACAGTCATATTACAGGAGGTAGTGTTGTAAGCCGGGTTAATGATGACGCTGACAGTCTCCAGTTGACGTTGCATGGATTTTATTGAACAAATCAAACAGTCTCAGTCTGCCGATACATTATTGTATAAACTCCGTATCATCCGCATTATCCTCAGCTACATGTCGTAATGCGTCTAGACTCTATAGAGAATAACAAATATAGTCGAACTTTTGACTATTCGACATCAAAGAGCTCGCAGAGACTATGTCCACGTCCATTTGTCTCACAAGTCAAAATCAAAGTTCAGAATCAATTAAATCTGCATCATCTTATCCCATGAAAAATAAAAGTTGCGTTGTGCCCATGCCAACCACACGCACACTGCGCCATTGGCATGGACACAACGCGCATCAACGCATTGACGCAACAATAACAGACCGCATATTTCCATTTACCACAAACTTCCCCGCGATTATATAACACAACCATGGGTTATATAATCCCAATTACATCATCATTTTCATAGCATTGTACATAATAATACATAACAAAAAATTCCCCGCTCTTCATGTCAAATCATTATACACTTTACAGCAATTCCATATAAGAGCGGATTAAACAGCAGATAATTACAAAAATATATTTCAGGAAAGCGTGCGTTCCCCGCTTTTCCAGTCAAATATAAAAACGTCGAAATACTACAAAATTGAACTTTTATGAAATCTGCCAAGAGCTGAAACTCTTGAACCTTCCAAATTTACAGTAAATCATACAAACTCATATTTGATACATGGCATAAACGTTCCGGGCCAAGAGAATAACACATCAATATGTTACAATTTTCTTCAATTCCGCTTCAATGTATATAAAGCTCAGTTGTTCCACATTTTCAGTTATGTACAGATTCTCCGAGAAAATGGTCCATATAAGCCCAGAATAACGTCAAACGTGCCGTAACAGAACATGTTCTGCGTCGTATATAAAACCATACATTAATGTCTGTAGTAGTTCAAATTTATATCGAGACGCAATACATAGACAAGTCTCTTAATACATATTATGCAAATTGTACATACAACAACACGACAACTTCCCCGCGATTATATCATACGACCCGTATGATAATAATCTATTTTCTAAAAGTAATATATTTCTCAATTACTCAATAGTATAACACATATCATGAAATATCACAGAATGTTAGAATTCACTACTAACAAAAATGAGCTTCCCCGCTTTAGCAGGCATATTATGGTATAACTTCCCCGCTTTATGTGTCATATCGTCACAGTCAACAATTTGCTCTTTGACAAAACTTCACACAAATCAAGGGATCATTCAAAGCATATGAATTCTCGACCAACTATTCTCATTATCAAAAGTTTCTGACTCACTGAACAACCACTAATATTGTCAGAATGCCATGTTGTTCAGCTTCCAACAAAACAATGAAAACAATGACTATAGTTCCTTCATTTTTCCACGTAGTAGTGATTTCAAATACTTTCTTATCACTATTTCAATATCTCATTAAAACATCTTATCAATCACAATATCAATTAAAACAACCATATTATATTGATAACCATTTCTCGCATTGCATCTCTAAATTGGCATATAGTTCCTAATTCCATTGCTACTTGAGATGGTACACAAGTTTCAGCTGCAGTCATGAACGTATAATTATATACACTGTAAGCGAATCAAGTCACAACAATTCCATGGACGGACAACGAATTTCTAACCTGCAGCGACCAAGCTTTCATGAAAATTCGGTCTCCAATTGGACTCCCAGGGCCCCCATACCGTTCCCTGAACATGACATCCATTCTTCCACACGTTACAGATAGGTATGCATGCCTCCCTTGTTATTACATCATTGACAACAATGTTACCATGAGTAATATTCCCCTCTTTTGAAATTGACCACCCCTTTGGCGCTACGTGAGTGCTCAGTGGCTGCACTTTTGCATGCTTTTGAACATCCTGACCTGCATGTGATAATTCGGGACCCCTCTTGGTACCCTCTCCCACAGGTTTTGCAATTAGACGCACTCCAGCATCTAAATCCTTTGCATCAACCTGTTCATCACATGACTCATGTCCATGTCCCCCAGCATCAATTTCTGCACCACCCTCATCTACATTAACGCAACCCAGAATCTGCGATCCCCCATCCAAAAGAGTAGATATGGCATCCTCCTTCTCCTGTCCAGCTGTATCTGAGGAAAGATCTAGCTGCTGAGCAACCGAGTCAGTGAACATTCCTTGTGTTCCAGCATCAGCACTCCCAGTTTTCAACCCATCTCCCTCTAGCATACAGTCATCACGGAGAACTAATAGTGCTTCTCTCCTAAGCACTTCAAATCGGCATCCCCGATTTTTCATGTGCAAACGCCTCAACAAAATTTGTTCCCTCTCATCCCGTGTTCCACTGACAAACTGACTGGACAGAGCTTCGTCTCTAAGCTGCCTCAGAGCCGCAGCTTCCTTCTCATCATCTGCAGCATCTACCAATTTTGCATAAAGACGCATGAGAGCCCTACTGAAGCCTGCCAAGTCTTCATCATCACGTTGAACACGTTTATAGAACAAACACCGCAAATAGTGAGAATTCTCTCGACTAAAACACAGACGGAGAGCTTTTACAATCTCTGTAAAACTCCTCCGCTTCTCGTCCGACAGACAATAGCGAATCTCTTCTCTTGCTGGCCCTATGAGGTTGTTCACTAAAACTCTAGCCTTTTCCTCATCACTTAAATTGAAAGGCTCAACTGTGAGATTAAACATTTCCATCCAGTTAGAAAAAGGTGTTTCAGTGCCATCTTCACAATGCCCACTAAACTTTTCAATTAGTGCATGGCCTAGAGCAAGATTTACACACAATCCTTTCATTGCCTGTCCAAATGATGTCGAAGAGAAATTATCAATTTGCACATGCTTATTTGAAACAAACTGTTCACACATGACTAATTACGCAGTTAAACTGACCAATTAAGACACGTCATTTTCAAACATGAAACGTAATGGCATCATACTAACATAGGTCAAACTCTGCATTAAGTCCAATCGGTTTAAATGAAAGTTCAGCATCATCCATTATTTCAGTCACCAAATACTTGCTCACTGCGTGAGATGCCATATCGCAGCTCTGTAACCGTCGATTTCGCATCCCGATTGATGTTCAGCCGCCCCCGACGCACGCCAGCGCACTCCGACGTCCACAGCAAAACTCCCGACGGACCATCAGCTCCAGTCTCCAGCCCACCATCGACAAGCCTGATCACAGAGTAGTGCTGATCACAGAGTAGTGCTGCTCTACCAGGGCTGATCAACGTAGATCGATCTACACCATCAAGATCAGGATCAAGATTACCCAGCACTCCTCCATACTCCTGTCCGCTACCTAAGTGTAGTCAAAACAGCAGGGTCTCCTCGGAGCAAAACGTGGACCATTATTCCGTCATACTCGAGGCTGTTATTCGTCGATCAGGGTTCTTCAACTGGATGAAGTGGATCACTCCGTCAGGCTGTCATCATCCCACTCCTGACACCATTTGTTGTAAGCCGGGTTAATGATGACGCTGACAGTCTCCAGTTGACGTTGCATGGATTTTATTGAACAAATCAAACAGTCTCAGTCTGCCGATACATTATTGTATAAACTCCGTATCATCCGCATTATCCTCAGCTACATGTCGTAATGCGTCTAGACTCTATAGAGAATAACAAATATAGTCGAACTTTTGACTATTCGACATCAAAGAGCTCGCAGAGACTATGTCCACGTCCATTTGTCTCACAAGTCAAAATCAAAGTTCAGAATCAATTAAATCTGCGTCATCTTATCCCATGAAAAATAAAAGTTGCGTTGTGCCTATGCCAACCACACGCACACTGCGCCATTGGCATGGACACAACGCGCATCAACGCATTGACGCAACAATAACAGACCGCATATTTCCATTTACCACAGTAGAATCAATCATATAATGAGTACTGCACAAGAAACTCTCTCAATAAAACAATTATGAGAGGTTCTTCCACTGACAAATAATCATCAGAGTTTGAGTCTCTTTTCTTTGAAAGCCCTGAATTCATTAGTTTCCCACCACAAACTTAAATCTCTGTATACTTTGCACACAGCCTAACAGGTTTGAGTAGCCATAGGGTTGATGTATAACTGCGTGTTTGTCTGGAAATATCTGTTTTGCAGTGAGAATCTCTGACTTTCCACTCTTTCCATTTTTTTTCTTTTTTTTTTTTTTTGGGGGGGGGGTTCTATCACACATCTCCATTTGGTAAGAAATGCAATGTTCATCAGTCAATTTAATGTTAGATGTTGGACGTTTGAGATCTTTACTGCACTCTGTGGCAGATTGTACACTTTCTTGTTATTTTGCATAGAAAGCTTGCTTGGCTACAATCAATTTTATCTATCAAGTAGTGACAAGACGTATGCGGATCTGATTAGAGCAATGAATTCACACACAAGACCTCCCAAAACTGACAAAAGTTTTGATTTGATGTCATGACATTGTGCAAAGGAACAATACAGCAAATAATCTATGCCTAATTTCACAAGTTGCCATCCCAGCAAGTCACTACAATGGATAGCCAATTTTTGTTCCTGTCCCACCACTGCTAACTTAGCCACAGGAATGATGACCAGTTTAAGAATCCGAGCACATCATGCAGGCACAGTGGAAAAATTTGAAAATGGCTCACAGCCATAGGTGAGACCATTATGTGCAACAACAATGCAATTTTGAGACAGTGCTAACAAAAGAGTTTAAAGGTCAGCATGCATATGTCTGTGAGTATATTTGCGTGTATGTGTTTGTGTGTGTGTGTGTGTGTGTGTGTGTGTGTGATTCTTGGTTCCATGACATTTGCTCCAGCAAAAATTGCTCCCATGGAATATCTGTGCGCTAAGCCAAACATAAACCCTACCCACAGAGATATCCCTAACCCTAATCCTTATCCTCACATCAAACTAAACCTAAATCCCTATCACAAGCCTAACCTTTACCCAAAGTCCTTGGAGATAATAAGACCAGAGCAATTGTCGCAGAAGCAAAGGTTGTGTCACCGTGATTCTTACCTGAGCTGGGAATGATGCCCGAGAAACTCACGCAAGCGCTCTCCACCACCTCCTTGATGCGAGGCCAGAACTGGGCGTCGATCTCCTGCTGCCTTCCCAGAATCCACAGCCCCTGGGAGCTGGGGTCACATGACCCATCCTCGTACAGCCTGTGGCAGGTGTATGTGATGGCGTAGTGGTCGTAGTCCGTATCAAGGATCCAGTAGTTAACTTGTATAGGACATGAAGACAAACATTGAAATTGGTGAGCAAGTGTATCAAGTAAGGTGACACAACAATAAAATATCTGGCTTACAAAAATAGTTAAGTACAACGACACGGGTAGTTTGGTGTACAGTCATAATGCAGTATTAGCTGCATGAAATGCTGGACAAGGCATCAACAAACTTGGGAAGAAGTTTAAATGAAAAATATTTCACAACAAAAAAATTTCTAAAGGTGGCAGGTACCTGGTATATGATATCACAAAAGCACCCTGCACAAGTACACAAATGCCATGTTCTAGTAATGAACAACAAAATTCTGTGCCATCATTTATTTCAAATCTGACACAAATCTTTTCTTTAAAATTTGTGTTGGGTGATTATGGAAATACTAATAAATGTATCATTTTTGGAAAATATATATACACTATCTCAATCTCTATGTCAGAAGTAAAATTGCATCGCTTTGTTGGAAGGGTTCAGGAAACTGAAAGTGAGGAATCATGACATGATTTCTGAAATTTTGTGCAATATACACCTAGGTGGAGACTAACACAGAGTTACAGTGATTAGGAGGGAGTTCTACAACAAATATCATCTTCAGCAATTTCAATCTTCTTCAAGTAGATGTATTCATTTAAGCTGAGTGAAGGTAGTAGGTCAAGAAGTGTTTGAGACTGTTACGGGATTTAGGGGTTGGTCTACTTCTTACCGACTTCGGGGACATCGTAGCCAGCGGGGAGGGGGAAAGAGACGACAATCTTGGAGGCATCAATGTCACTCAACCAGCCCTTGCCTTTCATGTTCCTGTGGAAGCATTCTCCATTCCTACACGGGACATTCAAAGATTTTGAAGAATTTGGAGAATCAACTCTGACATTGGGAGATTGTGTTACCTGTAGAACCCATCAATTCCTGGAGGAGTTAATCACCTCATCATCACCAAATTGGCAACTCTGAATCTTGCTGCAAATTTCCCACTGGAAAGATTATATGGAACTGTTTAAGTTTATTAAATCTGCCCAAAATCAGTGAGAAATTTACAAAGGTTTGCCAATTTGGAGATCAATGGTGAAATGTGTAGTCAATATTAGAATCATTTAAAATTCAGCAATTAAGAGGCTACTGAAAAGTCTGCCATGAAACAAACAACTAATTTCAACAAAATGTTCAATTATGATTTTATTTCCTTTAAATTCTACATTATGAAAAACTAATAATGAACTAAACGACTTATGACAAAAAAGATATAACACCAAGCAACAGATAGGGAGAGGGCTCCTACTTCTACCATATTTTTCCCTTTTTTATTGGGGCGGGGGTGGGGAGTACAGTGGTCTTCAATGCAATACCATTACATCATAAATTTAATCTGTAGACTGCATTCTCAGCTCAGGAGAGAATGGCTGAAGATTATTCCTTTATATGTACCATACTTCGCCCAAAAACTTTATGATTCCCTAACACCCCTCACTTAAAAGTAGTGAAGAAACCATCCAATTAACTGTTTATGAAGTATCTATAATTTCATTTTTTCAGTAATGATGTACAGTATTTCATGTTTTTATCTTTTTGTGTGTTTTAAAGAAAGAAGAGAGAGAAAAAAAATGGGGCCCTATACAACAAATATAATAAATCTCAGAGATATTACACAAGAATCTCTAATATACCATGATGCCTCCACGAGGGAGCTCATAATGGAAGTCTCTGCAAAGGAGCTCATAATCTTTATCTCTTTGTACCCTTTGGAAAGGCGCTACACATATGTCATAATGTAATGCATAGGAAGCTCTCTTTCTTGCCAGACTCACATGCGCAGATTTAGCATAATGACGCTCAAGTCCGCCCTGCTACTTGACGACGGGCTGAAGGAGATCATCTCCATGTCTGGAACTGCCAAGTTGGTTTCTCCATTGGTGTGGCTAACCTCGTACCAGTTACCCAAGAACTGGACAAGAGAGGGAGACAAATAGAAATCAATAACTCACTCTCACATACACAGTTTGCTCGTAGTGTTTGGCCGACTATGCATCCGATCCATTCTGAATTCTGAATCTTCGTAGATATAATACACATTGCACCAGGTTCCCATAAATAAAATCAAGAGAAGTGGGTGATTGAAACTCTGTGAAAGATAGTTTTGTTGAGTAATATTTTGAGTTTTTGTTTAGGGCGTTGTCATTTAATTATAATATAATAAAATGACAAAGCCCTACAAACAAAAACTGAAAGAAAAATTCAAACTCGAAAATGTTATTTTCTCTCAATTCCTTGAAATAGAGTAAAAGACATGTCAGCGACTTAACCATGCATTACGTAGTGACAAGATACACCTAGCAACTAACTCATAATGATATATGTACATATCCATACCACCCCTAGACAGAAAATGTATGATAGTCATGTCTTCTTGTCATAGCTGATATAACGGTAGTGGGCAAACCACCAGACTTCTGTGACAGCTGTCGATGCCAACGATAAGTGTGCCTGTGTAACCAGGAGTACAGGTTACCTTTTCGATGACAAGGTCCTGTTTCACTGAGAAGCCATCTACAGAGCATGAGACTGGTGCTGGGGTGGCTGCAGCAGAATTCAAAGCAAGCAGAGATAATAAGACTGGGCCTTGTGACAGTCATTCAGTGTAAACACGGATTCAGTGAATGAAGAAGTAAAATGACAGTGTTGAAGTTTGACAATAAGAAAATAAAGTTGGAGATAATGGAAAATTAGACAATCCATTCAAAAAATGCATATATGGCAAAAATTTTGATTAATTACATGTGCTGCCCTCTTCAGAGCGAATCTTCAATAATTTGTGATGTCAGAATAGTAGAATGATGTTCCAAAAAATATAAGAATATGACAAATGTTAATTTTTCATTTTAGAGAACACATTCTCCTGACAATTAACTGAGATACTTTCAATCATACATGTGAATATCATTTCCATGTCTCCTGGAGGAGGAATATTTTTTGTTGTCGCTGCATGAGAAGAGTATTTTTTTCTCTTTTTTTTTTGGGGAGGGGGGTGGGGGTGGGGTGAAATTTGGCTACTTTCTTAATTTTCATTCCCATGTAACCATCATTTGTGGTGCTAATATTCAGCAGATATTTGGTCCACTCAAGCAAAAATGCATGAAGATTGTAATGATTAACCAATCAAAAAAAGAAAAGAAAAAGAACTCACAAGTAGACAGGAGTTACCACCGCAGAGTAAAGCAGGAAATACTGACGCTACCAATTTCATATTAAGCTCACATCTATGAGACAGACTGTCTTAATGTTTTCCAAGTCCAATTTCTTGATTACTTATTTCGTGATCTGAGGCAAACCTTACATTTAATATTCAGATATTTTACAACTGCTTAAAGTGCATTTTCATATCATTTCATTCAAACTCATATTAGAAAAATATAGCATCTGACATTTGATCCCACAATACAACTGCTGGACCAAATAACAATAATGATAAAAATGATAAATACAAATGTCAAATTAAGACACTTACGTCTAGTGGAACCATCCTCATGACAATCTAGGTGAAAGTGAGATAGAAATAGTCTGATTTACTCAAATTTACAGTATTCAGGTATGAATTAAAAAAAAAATCTATGGATCATAAAAATATGCAAAATGACTAGAAACACTTTTGAAATATTCCACGTCAAACAGGCATCACTGAAATCACTGCACATACATAGGGGAGAATCAAAACTTTGGTCGAATATCAAACACTTGCCATGAATTTAGTACAACAGGAAAAAGGCTGTTATGGCTTACTATGACACTGAACACTGTCAGGTAAAAATATCACCCATCTGCAAAATATGAGTTCACTATACAGGAAACTGTGACAAATGCAAATTGTCACTATGAACAAAGAATGAAACCCAACAAATACTTGCTTTCATCACTGTCATTACTGCACTGGTCGTGTGTGGTGTTTCTATTTTTTTTTTCCTGCATTTTCTTTTCTTTTAAAACACACCTGTCTCAGTTGCCATCAAGACAGACTCATATGCATATAAACAACATTTATCACTGACTAACTATATGAATGATAGAAAATTTAGCAAAAAGATAGACACAAAGATTGATATATATGTAGACAGATGAATATATAGACATACGATACATGGATGTACAAATTCATCAATTTCATTTTCATCTACTAAATATATACCAGAACTAGTCTCATGTACAATTTGTGCATTTCCACCATTTACTCCACCCTTACTGGCGACCTACCGTGGACATCCCTGAGCAGGGCGGGGTCCACACAGAGACTGGGCAGGAAGGACATCATGTGTTGCCGGACGTCAGCGGTGAGAGTTGGTCGCCTGGAGAGGAACCACACAAAGGTGAAGCGGGGCAGGCAGGCCTCCCCCTCGCTCCATCGCAGACAGCTGTAGACGAGGGCGTACTCCGTGTAGTTTGTGTCCACCACCCAGTAGCGTCCTGGAGACGGAATCAAAATCATGAGAGGAAAACTTGGCATTCTTTACATCTTCAGAGCAAGTGCACTATATTTCATTTTGCATCCTGTGTTTGGTATATCCAAGTACATACTACATTCACAGCATACTATACAGTAGTTTGACAGCTTGCCAGGTTGTTGCATGTCAGTTTTGAGTCAATGATTTAGCACAAGTATAGAACAAGTAAATACAAGGAAACAAAAACCACACCTCCCCACTCTAACAAACACACAACTGAACCTAAACCTTAGCCAAGAAATGGTAACATACTTTGTTCCTCTGTGTATAAGAAGTCTTGACTTCATGAAATGAATTTTGTAACTTTCTTGAAAATCTCTTATAAACCCACTGCTAGAAGGAACTGTGTGGAACCACATATCAAAATCTACTAATTATTCCTTTAGTCAGGATGTATATGCGTTAAGGGTTGGTTGAGTGTGCACTCCCAGTACTCACCAGGTGGTATGGCAGGGTTGTGAGGCCTGAGGATCAGTTTCCCATCATGCCCCGCACTTCCTGGGATCTGACTCGCAGGATCGTAGAAAGCCTCGGCATCAAGGTGTGCAGTGGTGCAGTCTCCTGGCCTGAAATCGACATTGTCAGACACAAGAAAACGATACCCAAAATGGAACATCAACATAACAGCTGCTTGTATGTACAAATTGAGACAGACTTGGCCTCACTCGCGACAAACACAATGGCTTTGTTACTCGGCAGAATAACTCATACAGTTATATGATTTGTTAAATATGTACAGTAGGAATCAAATCAAGACTATTCTGTCTAAACCAAATCTAGATAATCTGTATAACTACATAATCATATTAATTAGTATTCTAATGCATTTTTTGGGGGGGTGATTCAGATAAAATTATCAACAGTTACAACCATAAACAGGTCAGTGGATTGAAGAGGACTAACCTGAAATCATCACTCACCTCATGTACTGATCGGTGGACATTTTGAGTGTGTTATTGGCCTGTAGGGTGTAGGTGGAGACGCGGTGATAGGGCATCCTGGGGGGTTGAACCTGTGCCACTGTGTACCACTGGCCTGCATACTGAATGACACAATAACAATGGCTGACATTATTTACTTTAATAGCTTCTCATGGTTCTGCAACCTCAATGAACTTTACAATGTTTCACCAAATCTGCCCAAAATGTTCATTGTGAGTGACGATTCACACTTTTTACCATTCAGTTTTGGGTTGGCAACTTCTTAGGAACACAGGAAGTCCAAACTGTTTCAGAACTACAAAGCCATCTACTTCCATTTGCACTGTGATAAATTAGCATACAGATGACAAGACAGCGACATTTATTTTAGGAACTTCTGGCTATTATTTTCATCAAATTTTATCATGATAAATGCAAGAGAAAATTGGTGTCATCCTTCATGAGCATGAAAGAAATTTTTCTTTTCTAGTACTGTAGAGACAGAGGAGGGGTGAAGAGGTGGGTGGATGGGAGCATGGTATTATCACCAATATCCCCCCTTCCCCCGCAATGAGAGATCCTCACTCCTGTGGTACATGTTCATATTTTCTGTTCTTATCTACAATGCGGATAAGATCAAGAATAGAACACTATTTTTTGGTGCATGCATGAAAACTAGCAAGTTAAAGGCATCCTCAGTGTACAAATGCCAAAAATGTGTGCTGGTGTCATAAGCTTAGAAGAAGCACGCAGGAGTATTAGCATGCTCCTATTGCTCCAAAGATAACTAGAAAGATATCACCATGACATGAATGATGGGATTAAAAAAATCTGTATCACAGTTTTCACATCCTCACCTGTTCCAAGTTGAAATCGTCCATGACCCGGAAGTTGTCGACCGCACAAGAACCTGACAATTCTTCTGTACAAGAAATACAGTGAAACAACAGTTATAGAGGAGACTACTAGTCCAAAAAATCTCAACTCTCAAGGATGATGCTTATAACAAAGCAATAAGTTACTATGCTTCACTGATGAAATAGTGACCAGACCAGAAAAGTCACCAGAAACAAAGAGAGATGCTTTTGATTCAATATGCCGTCAAAAACATACAACCCGTTGAAGACGGGTTGATTTCACTACAACATGTATTTACCACAGACACTTGCCAGGGTATACTCAGGACTTGTCTTCAATGGGTAAATGTTACATAAATCCACTACTTAATACTCCACTTCTGTAAGATGTAGATTCTACATTGTTATCAGTCAACTCCTTGCAGTTGCCATTTAGAATGGTGTACGTTGCAACTATTCCTCCTTTCTACAGAGGACTGAAAGGTTTAAAACAGAGGAATTTGTGAAAGATAAATGCTTCTATACTTTCACAGCAAGATCTCATCGTGTGGTAAAAAATGTCCACAGTTTTAAAACAATTTGTCACCTCTACGATTCTATCAGAAATAACCATCACATCATTACAGGCAGACTATTCTTCATGGAAGAAGTACACTCGTACCTGGGAGACGCATCCCTGGATAGAGGAATGGATCACAGTCTGTTGATGAATATCAAAATAAAGAGAAAACAGAGAAATAACAGTAAAGCACCAGCCATCTTCAGCACATGGAAAATATCAGGATCAAAGAATGTGTACAGTGTTCTGATTTAAGAGCTGCGAACAAAAACCCACTTTGACAAAATCAATGGATTCCCAACCCCCCCCCCCCCCCCCAAAAAAAAAGACTATTCAATCTCTCCATAATTATGAATATATGAAGAGTTCTATGGCAAAATGAGCTGAGTGCCATTTTTAAACATTTCAAAATTAATCCATCATCAGATTTAGCAAAATTAAACCTTTCCAGTAATACCTCACTTGTAACATAACAATATTCCAGAAGTTATGATTAAAAATATCCTGTATTTTCTTGCTATTTTCTTTGCTTTTTTAGCAGCTTTAATCACAAATATCTCAGCTTAACAAGAATGGATTTAGCTCATTTTGTGATAAAACTCTTCAAATTCAAGTGTGATGAATTGAATGAAAGCTTTTTTACTCTCAGTGGAAACTCTGACAAAAAAAAAAACCCCAAATAAACAACATTGAGTCATAATTCGAGAGACCTAACCTCTACTATCAGCTAGTAGGGCAACAAAACTATGAGTCCACTAACAGACTCAAACACGAAATTGAATAATTGTTTAAACATTCAAAAATGTTTGGTATTCTGTGGCAAACTTTGTGTCTTGCTCAGAAGAGCAACCCAAGCAAAACCTTTGATACTTCAATCATCATCTCACAGATAAATATGAAATCATGTACATAATTTCTTTCTCTGCTCTTAGAATGCACAATCTTCTCTGGTATAAGGCTGATATCATCTTTGAAATTTGATGACAGACCCACATGAATCTTCTCAGAACCTGCCATTTAAAGTGGGATAGGGGAAGTGTGGGAGAGTTGAGCCACTTTTTACATTTAGTGATATTGTTCAATAACTATACACAATTTATGGATTATTCGTTCGCTCGTATATACTACAACTATTCAGGCATATTATGATAGCCCAATAAGACACCTAGCACAAACAACTTGGGGGTGACACTTCAACAAAAATATTTTGCAAAATGGCTCAAGTCTCCCTTGATGTGGTGAGAGTTGAGCCACGGGGTTGGGAGAGTTGAGCCACTATGCTATAGGCCCTACATATCATATTAAGAAGTTCAGGCTTATAAAAGAAAATGACTATGGAAACCTATCTAAGGAAAGATGGTGTAATGGTAAAAGAGGGGGCGGGGCGTCTGTTTGACTTACGGGTCATCGGATGGATAATGTGGATCTTGTTGGAGTCCACCTACGATCACATGATCAGGATTTCTAGATGCACCCTGATTGGATTTGCGTAGTAAGTCAACTGTTGGTGTTAGGAAGAAGAAACCGCCTGTAGGGCATCACCCCCGGTGAGAACACCACATACGTTTCCAATATTCCTCACCTCATCCAATTGCAGACCCGTATCTTTGACCAAAAAATGACACTCATTGAGCCACTTAAAGGGAGGGTTGAGCCACTTGAGGGCTGAGCCATTGGAATACAGGGTTTAGCCATGGCACAACTCTCCCTCGACACGTTGGCACAACTCTCCCCACAGTCGCCATTTAAACTAACCCTCAAAACCTACGAAAGTGACCACACCAAACATGTTGAAATTTGCTGAAAGAAACAAATAATATACTGACTATCTGCTACTCCAACTGATTCGCACTTATCCTCTACCATAGGTGTGAGAGAAAACCACATATCTGACAAGTGGACATTCACTTTTGGTGACCAAAAATGGTTTTTCTTTGACTATTTTGTCATGCTTCGTCCAATGTCGCTGCCTCATACACTGGTATATAGTTAATCATAGGCATGAACAAGAAATGGCATCAGCTGACTACTGCCAGTCACTATGAAGATGTGAGGTGGCCTGGATCAACTCTCCCAGTGGCTCAACTCTCCCACACTTCCCCTACAAAAATCTTTAATATTTGCCTTCATTGGTCTTCACTTCAAATGTTTACACGAGTGTCATCCAGGTAGCTAGGTTATCATAGAGATTCATTGCAACTGATTGACAAATTGCCCTACATCGACATAAATAAGCACTGAATTGATCAGTGTTACAGTAGTAACTATAATAAAAAATCATGGGCGTACGTATTCGAGCTGATCAATTCAGTGCTTATTTATGTCGTTGTAGGGCAATTTGTCAATCAGTTGCAATGAAAAACATCTTGACGGAAGAATTTCATGAATTTGAATCAGAGAGTTTGTTTCACCTGGAGGCGTGTCCACCATCTGGGCGGGGTCCACACACAGGCCATGGAGGAGCATCGTCATGTGGTGGTGTGCTTCTTCTGATAGGATGCTGTCACGACTCATCATCCAGGCGTGGGCCTCCCCCTCTCGACAGGTGCCGTTGGGGGTCCTGGCCCCGCAGCTGTATACCAGGGCGTGGTCCATGTAGTCTGTATATACCACCCAGTAGTCCTCTTCAGGGGTGCAGAGAATTCACATGAAACAAAGTTAATTACGCACACATATACGTACATATCTGCATTTTATCAAAGTACATGAATAGTGTGTGATCTATGATGCACTGTACTATGATTGTGTGCAGTAATGCAAGGGTCTCTGCTTTGACTTTGCTGAAATATAAAGCAAACTGTATTTTATAACATTGATATTTACCTGTGTTATTTGAAGCGTGTGGTAGAGTCCAGTGTTATAGTACATGACTGTGCATTAATTACAATCATAATCATATGTACATACAGTTATATCACAAGATAAGAGTGTCATAAATACATCAAATAAAGATTTGAGATATACATGTTTGTGTTTTCTAACCTATCAAATTAATGATAAATGCTAACTTTGCTACTCTCCAAAGTTTCGCCTGAGACAATAAATAGTGTGTGACTGGAAACACTGAATACTGTTATTCCCACGATTGTTCTGGCCTGGGAAAGGATATAAACTATGCGTAACTAATCTTTGTTTCTTCACTATTTATTTGATTCATTTTGTGTACCTGCAATAGCACCTGGAATGCCCATAGGAGTCAGCTGCATCTTGGCACTGACATCGCTGCCGATGGTTGCCCTTGCCTGGAAACTCATTGCACTTGTGCACGACTCTGGACTGCAATGAACAAATATCTTTATTAATTTCTTATTACTTTAATTTTTTTTTTTTTTGTTCTAGTGGTACTACAGCAACTGTACAAGCTGCATACATAGAGAATTTCAAGGGCGGATACAGGAATTCTGTAAAGGGGGGAGGGGGTGTGCCAAAAATTAAAGGAGGGTGCCCATGTCCCCTTTCATTTCTTTTTTTAACAAAAATGAAAGGGGGAGCATGTGCCATTTAGACTCACTGCTTTCAACAAATTTGCTAACTGATAAAAGTTTCAATAATCAAGAGTTACCTATAGCTGCAGCCAGGAACAACCATTGAGATTATGTAGGTTGTTGCTATGGTAACTTCAATTACTAAATTAAGTCAAATCCATACACATAGGTTGGAACAACCTCCCTACTCATATTCAGTCCTCCACCTCCATTGACATTTTCAAAAGAACCCAGATATTTCTATAACAGAACTGATGATTATGTATAGTTGATTATTTGTATTCAAAGCTGATTTATATGTTTGTTTGTTTGTTTGTTTTGATAATTGTAAAGCACTTCGAAACATGTCGTATTAAGCACTATATAAATATTTCATATTATTACTATTATTATCATTTATCATAAATATCTGGAAAAAAAAAACCAAACTAAAACAGGTCACCATTCCCAACAAATCCCACTATTAGTCCATGGGCCAAGAGGCGAAAAATTGGTTATTGGTACCATCTCAGGTGGCAATACCTTTTTGGTGTCATTTTGTTTGTTGGGCATAGATATGCTTATCAAGCTATGATAGCATTTCCAAATGAGTAGCTTAGTCCTAATAAATGAATTTTTAACCAATTTGGTCTCGTTTTTATATCCCTATACTTCTGAATCGAGGCTAACTGCTATAGAAACAAGAGCACGGTCTTCTGTATGTCCATGGAGCTCATGGTATGTCCACAGGTGTTCTGTTGTAAACGCGGTGCGCTTAGTATTTATTCAAGGCGGCGAAGGGAATATCCAAAGGGTGATGCTGTCCAGAGCTAAACGCGGTGCGTTTAGTCTTTATTCAAGACGGCGAAGGGAATATCCAAAGCCTATGATACAGTGTATATCCCTTTATCTAAAAAACACACAAAAAAAGCAATTCCTCCTGGATTTTGCCGTATTTTTTTATTATTCATCATTTTCCGGTGAAAACGCTGAGGTGAAAATACTAATGCCACGCCAATGTAGCTTTATTTCCATCAAACAATGAACCGGTACACTACAATACGTAATAATGAATACTATTGTAAATGAGCAGAGTGATTTTTATTTAAAACTGATGTATTTGTTGAGAGGGTAGTATAAAAATAGTATAGCTAATTCCTTTTATTAGTAACTTTAGATATGATAACGGTACATTGTTTTGTTTTGTTGTTGTTGTTTTTTTTTTTTGCAGTGTTTACCAGAACTGATATTGTTGTTAATCAGACAAACACACACACACACACACACACACACACACAGACACGGAAACAATTGTCACACAATTAGTCCATGGGCCAAGACCCGAAAAATGGGTTACTGGTACCACCTGAGGTGGCAAGTTCTAGTTGTGCATTTTGAAATGGCATATATCTAAGGAATATTATTTTGCTATAATAGCATTTCCAGAGTAGTAGCTTAGTCATAGATTTCAGCCATCAACCCGACCAATGCCAAATATCTTTCATTGTTGGATGGAAATAAAGCGACAGTGGCGTGGCATTAGCGTTTTCACCGTAGCGTTTTCACCGGAAAATGATGAATAATTGAACTAGAAATGTCGCTATGGCGACTGGTATGCCTCCGCCATAATGCATGATTCTCCTAATAGGTCTAAATAGTACATGTGGACAATGTGTGATTACATTTTCACAAAATTGGCAAAATGTTAAAATGACAAGTTTGTCACAAATGTGATGAATGCTCACCTTCCTTGACCTAGGTTTAATTGGATAAATAGGAGAGCATGTATTTGGGATTTACAGACTTTAACTTGACTTTGACCCATTCATACGTTTATGCATTGAGAAATTTTCAAGGTATGGAGAAAAAGTGCAATTTCTGTATTAAATAGTAATTTGTTACCATTTTCATCTGGCCTTTGACCCTAAAATTCATAAGCTAATCACTGTCATTTTCATTTTTTTTTCATTCATTTATTTTTCATTTCAAACAAAAACATATAAATATATTACACAAATTGAATACAGTACATAAATTTCATTATACAAAGTAAAGGATAAGTTTACAGAAAACTTGTAAGTATACGAAAATGTTGGAAATGGGGAGGAATGCTAAAAAGTAGAAGAAGGCAGAAGATGCATAAATATGTAGTACGTTTCAAGATAACTTGAGCCACTTCCTAGATATGGAGGAAAAACTTAGTTCAGCACTTTCACTTGATCTTTGACCTTTTGACCTTTGAGGCAAAAACAAAAGAAAAAAAAACTTCCCAGAGAATCTCTATTAGGTTAAACATGCATACACCTAGTGTAAAAAAAAAATAATAATCCTGCTGGCATTGCATAAACATGAGGGAAATATTCAGTAAAATTTTGAAGTGTTGCCCTTGACCTTTGACCCCTGACCTTTGACCCCATGAACCATAAATTCTCTAGATAATCACTGCCAGTCAGTACATGTATGTTCCATGAAGAGACCTTGAACAATTTCCAAGGTACAGAGAAAAAAGGTGAAGTTTTAATATTTTCACTTGACCTTTTGAACTTTGACCTTTGACCTCATGACTCAAACTTTCACTAGAGAATCTTAATTGAGTAATACATGTATACACTAAGTTTCAAGAAAATATCTTCAGGCATTGCAGTATGGAAATAGTAAAATCTTATGTATTTGACCTTGACCTTTTGACCTTTGACCTTGAGCATGTGCACCCAAAAGTTGATAGGCACAACTTCATCCCCTAATACACATACATGCCAAGTTTCATCAGGATACCTCAAAAGGTTTTGATAGTTACCTTGTCCACAAAATTCATTACGGACGGAAGGACGGACGGACGGACAACCCGAAAACATAATGCCTCCGGCACCACTTCCTGGCGGAGGCATAAAAATACGGCAAAATCCACTAGGAATTGTTTTTTGTTTTTTTTTTGTTTGCTTTTTAGATAAAGGGATATACACTGTATCATTAGCTTTGGATATTCCCTTCGCCGTCTTGAGTAAAGACTAAGCGCTGTGGACATCATAACCCTTGGATATTCCCTTCGCTGCCTTGAATAAAGACTAAGCGCACCGCGTTTACAACAGAACACCTGTGGACATACAGAAGACAGTGCCCTTCTTTCTATAGCGGTTAGTTTCGATTCAGAAGTAAAGGGATATAACAGCGAAACCAAACGGGTTAAAAATTCATTTATTAGGACTAAGCTACTCATTTGGAAATGCTATCATAGCTTGATAAGCATATCTATGCCCGACAAACAAAATGACACCAAAAAGGTTTTGCCACCTCAGATGGTACCAATATCTGGCCTGGCCCATGGACTATATGTAGGGAAGGAGCAGACAGCAACCCCGGATTTAGAGAGACAAGATTTCTCACCTGGAGATGCGGCGTGTTGTCATGGTGATGGAGCCATCTTCCGATGAGGTCTCATAGGTTGAGACTCGGTGGTAAGGGTAGATATTCCTTTGCAGGTGGGAGATCACGTACCAGGTGCCGACATACTGGCGGTATGAGCAATAGATAGAATATCTTACAGCATATAGCATATCAGACATTGAAAAAATAGCTTGGTGTCTGTTGCAATTTACTCTTTTTTTTCATAGCAAAGTTCAATACCCTGAGTTAAGGTCTCAACTCCCGACGAGGTCAGAGTTCAGACACGTATTGTTGTACATTCAGAATAATATTCCATTTTGTATTGAAGTAAAGTTAATTTTTTTCATGAACAAAAAAAAAAATTGCATCCAAAACATGGACAAAGAGCTGAAATTAGGAATCTTTCTTCCAAATTCAAGAAAATGTGGAGATCAGCACGTACTACATGATGATGACATTCCCTTTATTTCTTTCTCTGACCATATAAAAAATGGGTTAAGATTGCACTTTCCCATTTAAATCATTCTCTTGACGCAAATTAGATCCATACTCATTCACAAGATGTTCATTAAAATAACTTAAAGAATAAAGATAGTCTATAGTTAATTACACACACAGAAGAAACATGCCAAATGCAATGACTTCCATCGTAATGAAGTATATTCTTTAAAAAAATATGGATGAAGAAGGTATTGACCACCTAATAATACAAGAAATTTATGCTAAAAGCTACTCCATGTTCTTGTGATTATATTTTGCTAGATCAAATCAACTAGTAGAACCAACAAACCAGAAAGCACTCCACAAATGATTATCACAGTGTACCAATTGAACAGAAGTGTTATTTATGTGGTCTACGAGTTGTAAGCAACAGATGTAAGCTAAACTAAGCAAACACCATGAAACAAAGAATATTCTCATCCTTATTTATTTCATTTTGTTTCGGGTGCATCATACCCATTGATATGCTCATGCACTTTGCAACATATATTGCCAAATTTGAAGCTGCTTCATTAGCATTCACATATTTATTTCCTAATCAAACAAGACCATGATACAAGTTGGACAAATGGTTACACGGCACACAGCTGTAAAAGCACAACTGTCCAGCAGAAACCCCAGTGTCATACAACAGGAATTACTGGTAGGAGGGTTTGGATAATTACTACTCGGGGCATCTTTGCCAATGAGAAAAGCGAAGCCAGTATAAACCATAAGGGGCTAATCATAGAAAACTGGAAAGAAGACACTCACCCGTGAAGAATCAAAATTCTCCATGACCTCAAAGTTGGACACGGAACAACGCTCTGAAGTTTGACAAAAAAAGAAGAAGAAGAAGAAAGAATGCCATAGGATAAACGAATTAGCAGTAATCATCATGACAATGACTTATTTTCAGTCATTCTGTTGTCAATCCACTGAAACAAAAGATTTTGGTACAGACAGAATAGCAATTACAGGAGCAGAAATTGCCATTAATTGTACATCCAAAGAGCTCTCAAAAAGTAAAGTCGATCTGAAGATGGAGGGGGGGGGGGGGGTAAACAATACCACAGATTTTCTGTGGATTTATTTGGGCAAAAAAAAAAATTGAATCATTATTCTTGGGGGGAAAAAGGAGCTTATTGTCTAGTAACAGCAGTTAGGTTTTCATTTCTTTTGTTAAAGACTCTGAGGTGTATTACAGTAAGATTTAATACACAATGTAGAGAGACATCTTTCTTCAACCATGTCAAATTTTGTAATGTTTACAAAAGGGATACATGACATTTAAGTCTCATATTGCTGACTAAATCTATGTTCACACTGTCTACATTTTGTACAGGAAATATTGGCTACTGTCATTAACTCTTTGTATCACATGAACATCAACTTAGATTTGCTATTAGAGAGAATCGGAGTAACTCTGAATCTGGAACATTATTCCATCTTTACTTCCTAGGTATTTTGACTTAATTCTTTCCACAACCATCTTGCGATGTACAAAGAAAACCTTAAGTCCTGTCTTACCTTCAACAGAGATTCCCAGAGATGTGTCACATGCTGCAAGATTAAACAGGAAAAAAATTAGACATGACATGCTTTTCACTTCTGCGAGAAGATATCGAAGTTTATAGGTGAATGGACATTGGCAATTTGGAGAGATGATGGATACACAAAATTTGAACTTGTGAGGCTCCCATAGAATGTCATGAAGGCACTTTTCTGATTTTATTTCAAAGAAAGAAGGTGGTAATGGGATGAGGGGAGACATCATCTGGAATTAACCCTCCGGATTTGCCTATGGCCTTCAAAGAGACAATCATGGATATAATTGACTAGCCCTCAACAAAACTGCACAAACCTGCTCGAGTTCAGAGTCTCCTAACTGAGACATAGATATGTGCGACCTGATATCATGGTTTGATCACATCTAATTTATGGCAACAAATTTCATGGATTACATTACATAATCTACTCATGCATACTCTCTTCTGTGCAAAATGAATTTACTTCTGTCAGACTTTTGTGCAAAGAGTAGGAAACTCAATATCACACTCTGGTGAGAGAAAAAGATAGGCACAGAAGAGTAAGTATTTCAAACTTGCTCTTTATATAAGTATCCCTCTGCATTACCTCTATTGATTCAGTTTAATTCCATTTAAATCTATTGTCCATTCCTGGCTATTTGTCTGCATGCAGGCATACATAGAATACATTCAAACAAGACGCAAGTGTAACATAAATCAACAACCCGACTTCTGCAGGAAAAAAAGTGGGTGAAAAAAATTGAGGACATGGCCTACCGTCGGGAATGTCCCTGAGCTGGGCAGGGTCCACACACAGGCCCTCTAGGATGGAGAGGAGGTGACTGCGGGCCACGCCCGACATGGTGAGCCTCCTACTCAGGAGCTGCACCGTGACTTGCCCCTCCTGGCAGGTGCCGTCCAGTTCCGTGACCCCGCAGCTGTAGATCAGGGCATGGTCCACGTAGTCCGTGTGCACCACCCAGAAGTCCACTGCAGGCAGGGAAACATGCAGAGGGTAGGGTAGAATGAGGTCACAGGTGAAATCTACATCACATGCAAGACACGTTTTCTCCATGTGGAATTCTCAAGGGGTTAACATTCTTGATGGTCCTTTACGAATTCCTGGGCTGCAGTAGCTTAAAATAACAAAATAGTCCTATCACTTATGATAAAATAATACTCTACATGCAAACAGACACAACAAAAGTGTTGCTATCAGTAAGCATTTATCTATGTCTACCCAAACTGCAAACATAATGGACTGTTGACTTTTGATACACAATGCCACATCCTATGACCAAATGTGAAAGCAAAAAGGAGCTGATTCTTGATAACATGATTTCATTTCAACACATACAGAATTATAATTTAGTGATGGTGAATTCTGTGATCTGATTGGTCAATCAACTACACAATATTTCCCACATTACAGGAATTAGGTCATTGCTCCCATTGTATTTCATGTTTTGCAACTCACATTCATATTGTGCATATACATACATGTACATGTGCTGATCATGATCAATCTTGTGCAGACATCAAACACAACTCAAAGCCACTAATTTGAACATCAAAAATTCATCAAAAACTGACCGATACAGAATTCATCTAGGGTCGAGATCTAGATGTAGAGTGTCTAGTCGTCACAGTGAATGATAAAATCATTTGTCTCCTCTTTGTTTAGCTGTTTTACATTAACAAGCCGGGGGCAACTAACAATATGATCGACCGGCTATCATAGTTCAAATGAGGCTGTCCTTACAGCGATTGTACCAACATAGTTTGTCATCCCTCATTTCCAGCATAGGTACCCGTTGAAGTCTTGCGATATTCTTCTTACTAGAATTGATATTCTGGCGATTGTGACTATTTTGGGAAGCGAACATCTTATCTGGCTGATAAATGTAACGTAAGGATGATGTCTCGTCTCCATGACAACTAGAGACCAACAGGCCAATGAAGGTCTCAGTAGATCAACATGGATTTGACCACTGATGATCTCTAAACAAACTTTGTTGACTATAGTTGGTATCTCAGACTTGAACCTCTCCCAAGGCCCCAAGAGCAACAGTGTACACACCACTGATAGGGCTACCCCAAAGAGATTTTTCTCCTCTCCACCATGAGAGGGCGAACTATAAAATAGTGTCTGAGATTTCATGGGGGCTGCCATTACCCGCTTAATAATGGCGGACTTTGGGTACTGAAGTAACATTTTACAGCGCGTATTTGAACTTTTAAACTTTTATTACGCGATACGCACTTCCTGATTTGGCAGCTCCTCGGGTGCTCATTTGCTAGCGTGTCAGTACGAGGGGTGAGCCTACCACCTCATCGTCTTCCAATGCTCCCTGTGCGCTCACAAAACAATAGTACAGGGCATATGAAGACTCCGCACTCTATTTCTTACTGGGGAAAAGCTCTTTGGGCTACACTGATAGGGCTACCCTGAACAAAGAATATTGAATGAAGACACAAAAAAGGTATACAACCTTGCTGGTCTTCCCTCAAGACCCACCTCTTGCGTCTGTGTCTATCCCTCTGCGTAGCAGCATTAGTCTGGCTGGTGAGGGCGACTGCTCCTGTTCCTGAATCACATACTCTTCACGCTGGGGCTGACACGCATCCTCGCTAAATGGCACCAGGACAATGCCGGATGGGAAAAAAAAATATTTGTCATGAATTCTACATGTAAAAATAATTGCTGTGAACTTTGAAACTTTTCAATCAGAGGGTAACAAGATCAAATTTTGGGGGAGTTGAAGTAGAAATAGTTAACAGCAACAGAAATATTACCTGCCTAGCTTGACACACACACAAAAAAGGAGAAAAGTACATGAATGATATAAAAAAGATGATACAGTACCTACATGAAGTTATGAAAGGGACAAGGTTAAAAATAGGCAAGATTTGTATGGTGTATTGTAGAAATGTGTGGTGATGTTTCTGAGAGAAAAATTAGTTCACTTATGAAGCATTCATAGCGGAGAAGTTGGTAATTTGGAAAACTGGATTGTTGGATATTTTACTGAAGTTCAGGTATTACAATACTTCATATCCAGGTTAATGGGGCTATGGGGAGATAATGATGTGTCTCACCCGCCGTTAAAGACTGATTGCGTTGCCATGGTGATGGAGCCATCCTCCTCCAGGGTGAGGTCAGTGAAGCGTTGGTAAGGATTGCTGTCACTGTTGGGGAGATGTGAGGTGATGTACCACCTCCCAGCAAACTGAAAAGAGCATTGAGCAAAACAGATTTTGAGAGGAGTGCTAAACTTAAGCATTATATGTTACTCATCCAGGCAACTGTGGCAAAAAACTTTTCACCTGAGAAAAACTCTGGTAAGAACTGAAAAGTCAGGTTAATATGATTCTGCCATTGAATTTGACAGGAAAACACTGTTAAAAAGTACCCTCACCTTTCTCACTTCAAAGAGGTGTATGTAACATTCATTCATACCTTTACTTGATAGACAAAAAAAAAAAAAAGAGAGAGAGAGAAATGCAATTTCTCTTTCTTGACTTTGTATCTGAATAGAATATCCATGAAATTTTGTTTCTCACATAATGGTAGACCTGTGAAGCTGTGACAACATCATGCCATCTTACTTGCATATTAAAGTAATGTGACTCATATTGCTGCTTGGGGGAAAAAATGGGAGAAACTACACAAATTCATAATTTTCTTGTTATACGTCTGACCCATACAAAACCTCCACCATTTCACATGTTTGATTTTTCTGTGTAGGTCATAGTCAACATAACCATGGAGTGGGCTTTCACTTTAACAAAGGTGAGCTTATCTCCTAATGATTCAACCACATGGACAACATGACTACAAGTGGTAGTCAGTAGCATGTACAATCTAAAATATACTTCCGGTGTGAGTAGGAGGCAGGTTTTTGTTATTGTTGTTTTTTCTCTACCCTGGTGAAAATTTGATGAAAAAAGTGGAAGCCTTTTGTCAGACCTGCATTCCTTATTAAAGTCTGCATTATTCACTTTGACACATTTTGATTTCATTTATCATACATATCAGAAAATGAATTCTTCTGGTGGTTTGCCGAAATGCTGCGTTAGTGGTAGAATATCCTTTGCTTAGAACAATTTTAACACCCCTTGTCCTCTTTATCCATTTTCTCTCATGTCTTGTATAAGTCAGGCTTTCAAAGTTTGTTGCATTTAGATAAGATCTATCTGAGAGTGTGTTTTCACAAATTGTTAAAGGTAGGGAATCCCATTTGCATGCCTTAATGAAGAGTTGTATAAATACAGTGGTATGTTGAAGAGAGTATCATTTTAGAAACTCCCATAAAGTATTGAAAGTGGAAGGTAACATTTAATACATTTTTATTGACCGTTAGATTTTGAATTGAATTTTTTTCGGGGCTCACCGTAAATTCCAGTACATTACTAGGCTACCTTTGCAGACCCATGTACTGCATGTGTGTCCATCATGTATATTTTGTGAAGAAAGTTCATCAAAACTTACAAACATTTCTATATACATTCTTGCCACACACTCTATATGTTATTACATCAGCTCTTATACTTTTAGATTTGTGTTTATAGATAAAAAAATACAGAAGACTGCAACAAAAAGGCTTAAGTGTGGCTGACACACAGAACTACTGAGTAGTTGAGTTTTGTGCATTATTCAAATTGTAGATAACTGTTGACTTCCAAATTTCTCAGCAGTGGCCTAAACAAGTCCCCTGAGGTTCATATTTAATGTTTCGCTGCATTTTGGGAGGTCTGTAAAAGGTATCCCCTACCTTTAAGTGATGTTTCCAAATGAAGTACACATAATTTTTTGCATTTTTTAATTTTATTTTAGGGTGTGCTTGGTTTCTCTTTTTGTAAAACCGACAAACAAACAAAGATACTCTTACCTTCAGTGAACTGAAATGAATGTCACCCTGGCATGGCCAAGAAAGCACTTATACTGTGTACTGTCGTATTTTAATGTTTTACATGGGAAACAGAAGCAGCAACAAACAGCAGCAGAAGCAAAGACAACAAACAAACAAAAACTCAACAAAAACAAGAAATGAAATGGAATTAAAGTACAAGTACTGTCCAGGGGATATCTGGGCCCAGCTGTGATATGTGATGTGAACAGGAAACAGAAGTAAACTGACGTGAAAACATGGGACCCTGGGATACAGACTGGTCCAGTAAATCCCACACGCTGAATGATTAAACATAGCCTTGGAGAAGACAAATGTTTGTCTTGCACCAAGGACACGGTGACACGCAGCACCCCCACCGCACCCCCCTCAACCCTCCCTCACCCTGACACACTCCTCTCCCAGCTCAACGCTCAGCTCGTTAACGAGTTATCTTGCCCAACGTTTCCGAGCAAAGTGCAGTTTGATCAAATTCTCAGGGCCGTGCATTATTCCAGTGTTTAGACAAGTCTTGGGCACATTTCCATTGACATGCTTCTGATGTCAACACCCTTCACATGCATACACGTGGCAGAGTTATAGTATTGTGTGCAGTTGAGTATCAAAAATGATTTTGAGATATTTCCCTTAAAAGATATGATGGACTATATTTGTCTGCATAGCAAACAAACAGTTTCCATTGGTTCAGATAAAGCCATATCATATTTACTTGCTTGCTTTCATTTATTCAAATTTATTTATTTTTCCGTCGAGATGTTTTCATGGCGACTGATTGACAAATTGCCCTACATCGACGTGAATAAGCACTGAATTGATCAGTGTTTTGCTTTCATTTGTTTTCTTCTTTCTCCCTTTGTTATTCCTTATCTCCTTCCCCTTCTCTCGATCTTTCCATCTTTGTTCTTCCTCTTTTGAAAGTTTGATAAATGTTGGTTGTATTTGTTTGTGTATTTTATGTCTATGAAGCATGACTTATTTGACTCATTTGATGTTCTTAAAGGGGATGGCTAGTAACTGATCAGTGGGAATCAGTGGGAATTCTGGGGGATGATTGTTCCAATTCTTGTGGGATTTATTCAAGAATACAGTATATATCTATTGTTGTGAGAAAATTATTTGCTTCAGAACGGTCTCATGTTCAAGTAATGTGCAGTTTAATGCCCCGTCACTGTACAGGCATGCTAGCCTGGAAACAATAAACTGCACATTACTTGAATACGAGACCATTCTGAAGCAAATAATTTTCACACAACAATAGATATATAATGTACTTTTAAATGAATCCCACAAGAATTGGAACAATCATCCCCCAGCATTCCCACTAATTCCCACTGATCAGTTAATAGCCATCCCCTTTAAACCAAACCATAAGGTAGTGAAATTAGTCCCTTTTTTATTCTTTTTAGTTAAGAGCATTGAATATACTCTCAAGATACATTTTGTTTTGTAGTTTATGATCACAAACTTTGCTGATTTGGATATAATCTATGTTAGAATTCTTATTTAAGTCAAATGTGTTTGTTATTTATGTGGAATAGAATCAATAGAGATAATAGAAAAAAACAGTATATGTGTCAACATATCAGATCTGCAATTACACACATACACTAACCATGCACACACAAGCAAATAAAAAAAAAAAAGAAAAAAGAGGACATTAGTTGTGACACAGAAACAGAGTCCTGGATAGAATACAAAATATGTTCCACTGGAGAGATGGAAATGAGATATCTAATGAATAATACATGTACAGCAGAACAAAGAGAGAGGGAACTCACATCTCAGTGTCATATATTACAGGTATTACAGGCAGCAAGAGAGCAATATGAGAAAAAGAGATAGATGTATAAAGGGGAGGAAAAAGATGTGTGAGATGTTTTTCCCAGACACCATCTGCCTGTGGAACCACCTGTCTCAAGATGTAGTGAACTTGACATCACTTGACATCTTTAAATCAAAGATCAAAGATGTCGCCTTCAACTAACCACCCAGGGCAAAACAGAATGATTTAACTTGTTCATCTTTTTTTTTTTGAAACATATACATGCATATATTTTTGTGCACTTTTATGCCTGGAATCTCATGTCTGTCACATGTGAGAGCCCACCAAGTGTGCGAGTATATACTCTCAGGAGGTTCTGCACAGTACAGGAAGAAGAAGAATGAGATAAAGATATAGACAGCAAGGGAGATAGGTATACTTATGCTTACAGAAAAAAAGAATATCTATGGGAGAATGAAATACTGTAAAAGTGGAAATTTTCGCGGTGCTGAAATTTTCATGCATTTCACGCAACCAGAAACTAGTGCAAATATAAAAGCATGCCAATAGTTTTGCATGCCATATGTTCCAGTACTTGATGGCTTGTTTCCGCGGAACTAAAAACACAGGAAACTCATCTTACCCAGCCGAGCACAAAGAATTATTTGCGCAAAAATATCCACTTTTACAGTAGTGATAGATATTGTACAAAGAAACAGATAGTGAGTGTGATGCACAGAATTAGAAAAGAGCTAGTGAGAGAAGCTTTGGATGAAACGGGGAAGAGAGAAACAAAAAACAGACAGACAGACAGACAGAGATAGAGAGAAACACAAACACACACATACACAATGACAACCAATGACACACAAAGGATATAGATGGAGCATACCTTCTGCTTGTCAAATGTTTGCATTGTGGGGAGGCTTTGGACAGCACATTCATTGGCAGTGTCTGCAAGAGACCAGCAAGAAAACACAAAATTGCAGTATTTCATAGGAAATTGTTGTTGTTTTTCACACCATTGGTCAAAATACGCACCTGTCGTAATATCCTATGCAGGTCACCTGGTAAGATCTATGAACTTCTGTCAGATTATTTTTAACCAGTTGAGGATAGGCTGATTTTTTTTATAACATGCATTTCCCATAGACACCTGCCTGGGTATACTCGGGACTAGTATTCAACTGATTATATAAAGTGACACTGATTGAAGCATAGAATTGAATTATGTCAAGTGACTTTGAAATTTACTTTCTTACTACTCTCTGATGTCCATTCCTGTACAAAACCTAATACTGAAATGTCACTTTGGCATGACTCACAACATATTGTAGTTGTGAATAGAAAAATGTGCCCAGAAAGACAGCCATAAGGCCAAACAAACAAAAACTGTCGTTTTAGGGCTAAGTCGACATTCCATAGCATGCTACATGAAACACATTACTACAGGGACTCCCCCCCCCCCCCCCCTTACACAGGAAGAATCTCATGGGTGATTTAATCTTTTTCCAATTTTTTCCACTTTGTTTTTGTTTTTTTTTTTTGGGGGGGGGAGGGGTTGCACCTGCAGTCAACCCCCTCCCCCCATAACAGGCATATTTAAACACTGATGCAAATGATTTATTGTGCTAATCATTTCATCATAAAGTTTCTTTTGCCATTTGTTTTTACAACAAGTGTCCCCCCCCCCCCCCCCAACTGGAGAATATCCCAGAATGTTCTGCTCGTGAGAGAACACAACAAAAAGTTCCAATATATCACATCATCTTCATCTCTGATACAAAATAACTGACCAGCATTTGACTGGGTCATACAGGCATTGTAGAGCACAATTATGCGCTAACAAAATTTCTCTCTTTTTTTCTTTCGATTGGTATGCTCTTTAATACTGGAAATGCACATTAATAAACTTTCCTCTTTTCCTACAAGTGCATCCCTAACATCATTGCTATTAAAGTACTCACTCCCCGCAAACTTAGAGGTCCCAGCGAGCTAGGCTGACACGACAAATAGTATCTTTTATCTATTACCACTTTGACTGTGCATACATTGTAATGAAATTGTGGCTGAAAAGACCATGAGAATAATATGGCGTATCTCACCTTCATCTGTAAGGGCTGCTGACTCAAGCGTTTCGTCACACTCTGCAAATTGTAAGTAATAAATCAATGAACAATTAGCTTAATCAACAAGGCGGAAAATGAAGCAGAAAAGGAGTAAACTACAGCAGTCTAAAGCAGAAAGTGTTCCTTTACATTATTATACGAGTTATCGCTGTTATCATCATTATTGAAACAAAGATGTCATCATTACCTCTACCAGGTTAGGTATGATCATTTAATGCAACCATGTTCATTCTTTGTAGTTCATTCGTTCATTCATTCATTTCATTTCATTTCATTTCATTTCATTTCCAACAATTTATAAGGACTTAGTCATTAATAAGGACTTTATACACAAGTCATTCAGTAAAGTAATGGGTGGCATTGAAATCCTGATGTAGATCTAAGTTTGCAGAACATCAATTCATTGTCTTAAAGACATGAATAAAGGACAGATTTTTTAGTACAGAATTGAGAAAATTATGGCAATATATTGACAGTATTATATGAATGATGCTAAAAATGCTGTCATCATGTTCTGTAATTGTGCTATGACAAGAGTGTACAAAACTTATTTCAATTATTTTTATATAAAATGCCATCCCCCCCCCAAAAAAAAAAAAAAAAAAAAAAGTCACGGCAGAGATAATTTGTGTGTTTTCATGTTTTCTGTTCAGCTGTATTGTACTAAATCTATGTTGTCTGTCGTGGTTGTTCACCCCATCACTGTACACATACACGATAATTCCTTCATACACATGGATATTTCTGGTTTGTACTATTTTTGGGTGTGTTTGCATGACATGAAGAGACACACTGTCAAGTGAGATAAAAACAATTATTTTATTACTACAATGATAACATTGCCTTTGTAATGCTATCCCATTTTTTTTTTTTTACATTCAGACTGTTTTTAAACCTGAATCGGCGTACATTTCAAATTTTTTTTTTTGCGGACCACTGTATATTACTAAAGATTATATATTGTCTAAATAGAGTAATTAAGTTTGGGACTAAGGCACGACAGCAGTAGTATTGACATTGTTGATAACAGGGGCGGATCCAGAATGTGCCCCCCCCTCATTTTTTCTTTTTATTTCTTTTGTTTTAACAAAAAATAAAGATGCCCTCCCCCTGGATCCGCCACTGGGTACGGTATACATGCATTAGTTCTGCACAAATGTGAACTGTCAGTCAGTATAAATTTTGTAAGTGTCTTGCCTACCAAGGGGTGTGTCCATCAGACCCCTGGTATCCACACACATCTCCTCCAAGAGTCCTTCCATGTGAGTCCGCGCCTCCACCGACAGCGTGGGGCTTCGGCTCATCAGCCATGCGTGGGCTGACCCATCCTGACACGCCCCCCTGGAGTCATGCTCCACACAGCTGTACACCAGCGAGTGATCGGTGTAATCGGTGTAGATTATCCAGTAGTCCTCTGTTGGAAGGAGGGATAACATGAAGCATGGGGTTGGCAGACCTCCCAAAATATGGATTTTTTTTTTAAAGTTTGTTTCTTAAAGGTCCTGTTTACCTTTGGGAGCAACGATTTAAAAAAATATTCAAGATGTCACATTTGTAGGTGTGTTGTATAACAAAACATCCTACCATATAAAATTTCACAGTAAAACCTAAAATATACGGAGACATCAGTATTTTTCTCGCTTAACCATACTACTGTATACGGTTTAGTCTGGAAACATTCTTATTACAATCATTGTGCACATTTCGTATATTTAACAAAACTTAATATCGATTATACGGATTCAAATTTTTACAGTGGTTGTTTCTATCCTAACTCACATTTTAGGACCATTTTAAAGCACTAACAATGGGTTTTTGTTTCATCAAATGCTAAAGTATGCCTTTATTCATATTTTTAAGAGGAAGCCAGCTAACAGATAAGCACACCTGTGAAAAAATAAGCTTTGAAGTGAAAGAAGTTTGAAGAGAGAAGGCATTCAAACACATTATGTCACATCAAGACACTATGATAACATGCATCATAAATGTCATGAGTTTTGACTTTTTAACATTTTCAGACATTGAAACTTGAAGCATAGTTGTTATGTGCTCATAAATATCTGTAAATAAACTGCATTTTTCTTCTCCATTTTTTGTGACTTATCAGGGTGTTTCAGTGATATCTCACATATATTTCTGCCTTTGTTGCTTGTGTCAAATGTAGCAAAATATGACACTAAAAAATACACAACAAAAAACTTTATTTTGTCATTTTTCTGAGTAACACAAGATTAAATGTGCACGCACATGACTTTTTCACCCTGCTAAAAATAAAATCACCTTTCTCTCCTGAGACATGAAAGAAGAAGGAGGGAGAGAGAAAGAGGAAAAAACACATTGTAGGAAGGTCTGTGTCACTCACCCCCGTAGACTGGCATTCCAAAGGGCTTGAGAACCATCTTGGAGTCAGTGTCACTCTCCTCTGGAATGTAGGCTACACCGTGGAACTTCCAGGCGGAGTCACATTCGTTGGGACTATGCCAAGGAGAGATGCAGAGTGCAGAAAGCATTTGTGAACATTTTGAAAAAGGCTCAACACAACAACACAAAAACACAACACTGAAGTGCTGAATTTCTACCAAAAAAGCCCCCCCCCCCCCCCCCAATGGCAAACTATGAATCTTGGGGACACACAGGACAAGAAATGAGGTAGATGAAGCCCACAACAGTCAGGCCAGCAGGGTCTCTATCATCACACAGAACTGAATTTTATATCGGGGGTTACACTGTTGACTGACATCTAAACACACATTTCAGATTCTGTTCCTCATTGCTCCTAATGACTAAATCTAAAAGTCTGCTGGCTGTGAGACAGAAATTATATATTCACATCTTCTAATGCTAACTTACAATTCTTTACGCACTTACAAGGACAGAACTAAACACTATATTGCTTTTTTCTTCTTTCATGTGTAAAACCATCTTTTTTTTTTTTCAACGTCAATCTGGCCATACAAAGACTTATGAGGCCCTTATTACATAAATTGCACCATGGAAGAATGGATATTCAACAGACACAATGAGATGCCTTTATGGCTGCTGTGTGACTGGAGGTAAACATAGTGAAGTTCAAAATTTATGACCTCGGTCTCATATCTACAATTTTAAGTCTTTGTTTAAATAGGATTTATCTGTTGCAACAGTGTCTCTCCCCCCCCCCCTTACTCCTTACCTCAAACAAAGAAAGAGTGAAAAAAATAAGCTGGACTGTAACAGTAAAGAAAATTTGGGAAGTGTTCTAGTGCCGACATGGAATTCTTGTCCAAATCTCCATGCTTTCTGAGGATTCAACATCTGTCACCACTGGCACGGATACTGCTTCCAATCTGTGACATTTCACATCTTTGTATCACTGGTAACTATGGCAACAGACATCAACTGAAAAGGGCCACACTCTCCCCCTGTCATTTCAACAACTGCAGCACGTATGACCCCCATAACTGAGTCCAGCTGTTTGAAACATGTCGCTATGGCAACGAATCATCCATGAGGATGCCACTTTGGTGGTCTCAAAGCATTGGTACCCACCTCGAGACACGATGTGTCACCATGTCGAGGCTGCCCTCGTTGACGGTGTACTGTGAGATGCGGTGATAGGGATACATCCTCTCCTGCATGTGAGCTATCACATACCATGTGCCTGTGTACTACATGAATGAAAAACACGTTTATGGACACAAAGCTCTTTATACACACATGGTACCACGTGATCACATACCCAAATCAGAAATAAGATGGCAATGCAAGTGGCAGCTATCTATATCAACGTGGAGCCCTGATCCAGTTCATTTATGAAAATTTTGTGGAACAAGAGATGTGTAATTTTTTTTTTTTTTTTTTTTTTTTTTTTTTTTTTTTTTTTTTTTTTTTTTATAAAGAGCTGAACAGTAAAGTCTCATTAATTCATCCTCAAATCACTTGTGGTATTTCTTTTAGAATTGGCTATGCATAAATTAAGTGATTATTGCAACATAATTACGGGTAAGTGGGACTTGTAACATTTTGTTTTTTCAACTTGAAAAAAAAAATCATATGACAATTACAGGAATGTTCCTGTCTGATAGAAACTTTACTTCTTCAACCTTTATGGGAGTTGTCTAAATCATGTCTTCTTCAAACAATTATGACTAAAAGCTACAACAAAATAGAAATGTAGTCTTTTACATTCATCAAACACTTGTTTCTAAACATGCACTAAAGGCAAAATAGAGTTCAGTATGTAGATTTCAAAAAAGAGAAGAAAATGAAAATATCTATCAGAAATAGGGCAACATGACATGATGTAACAAACAAAGGTAGAATAAAAAGATGTGGTGTTGATAGTACATTGGTTACCAAACATGACACACTGTTACTCTTTCTCTGTCTGTGTGTGAGTGTGTTTCATATGGATACATAAATGACATACTATGCTGCTAACAATTCAAGCAAATTGACAGTACAGTGTATAGCATGTTCACAGCAGACAGAATAAGGATCACATACACATAGCCGTATCTAACTCAACAATGCAGTGCACACATGTGATGTCAATAAAGTGGACACACTTTGTACTGCTTATGTGCACTTTTATATCAAACTGTACTTTGCTCGGGACAGCAGTTAGGGCAACAAAAACCTGGGATGCTCAAGGGGGGAGTTCACCTACTCGTTCTCAACTGACTGACATAAGTTGTCTGTTTACATTGTGGGGGTATTATATATTATTTATAATATAATACATGCATAGGTGGTATACGATTGTAGATACAAGTGGTTCTGTTTTTGCTAATTTCACAAGTCAACTGTCATTTGCACAATGAATAAAATGCCAAAATAATTGCTTCAAGCAACGTAACAACCATTTATACCTTCTCCAAGAGGAGAAATTGCTTGTGTGTTTCACTTTTCAAAATGGGAAACTACCAGGTACTTGTCATTGTCAGTCTGTTGCTGCAATTCTCAATAAAATCAAATTCAACAACTAGTGGCATTGTCTCATTCATTTCAATTAGCATGATATAATGGCAAACAAAATTTATGATGAACTGTAAAACCAGAAAATTTGAGCCATGATACTTGCGCAAATTGGAGCGGAAGGCCTTTTTTGCGGCATGAAATTTTCGCAAATGGCCAACCATCAGTGTTACTACATTGTACTGGTATTCAATGCAATGGGTCGACAAAAAAAAAAAAAACTAGAAATGTCGCTTTGGCGACTGGTATGCCTCCGCCATAATGCATGATTTTCCCAATAGGTCTAGATAGTACATGTGGACAATGTGTGATTACATTTTCACAAAATTGGCAAAATATTGAAATGACAAGTTTGTCACAAATGTGTTGAATGTTCACCTTCCTTGACCTAGGTTTAATTGGATGAATAGGAGAGCGTGTATCTAGGGATTTAAGGACTTTAACTCGACTTTGACCCATTCATACATTTAGGCATTGAGTAATTTTCAAGGTACAGGTGTGGAGAAAAAGTGCAATTTCTCAATTGAATAGTAAATTGTTACCATTTTCATCTAGCCCTTGACCCTAAAATTCATAAGATAATCACTTTCAGGTAGAACATGCATAATATGTACTAAGTTTCAAGATAACTTGAGCCACTTCCGAGATATGGAGGAAAAAGTTAGTTCAGCACTTTCACTTGATCTTTGACCTTTGAGGCAAAAAAAGAAGAAAAAAAAACTTTCCAGAGAATTTCTATTAGGTTACACATGTATGCATACACCAAGTGTAAAAAAAAAATAACCCTGCTGGCATTGCATGATAGGAGGGAAATAGTACAATTTTGAAGTGTTGCACTTGACCTTTGACCCCTGACCTTTGACCCCATGAACCCTACATTCTCTAGATAATCACTTCCAGTCAGTATATGTATATACTATGTTTCATGAAGATACCTTGAACAATTTTCCAAGGTATGGAGAAAAAAAAAAGTTTTAATATTTTTACTTGACCTTTTGACCTTTCACCTTTGACCTCATGACCCAAACTTTCACCAGAGAATCTTAATTGCGTAATACATGTATACACTAAGTTTCAAGAAAATATCTTCAGGCATTCAATAGATATGGTGGAAATAGTGAAATTTTATGTATTTGACCCTGACCTTTTGACCGTTGACCTTTGACCTCATGACCCGAACTTTCACCAGAGAATCTTAATTGGGTAATACATGTATACACTAAGTTTCAAGAAAATATCTTCAGGCATTCAATAGATATGGTGGAAATAGTGAAATTTTAAGTATTTGACCTTGACCTTTTGACCTTTGACCTTGAGCATGTGCACCCAAAAGTTGATAGGCACAACTTCACCCCCTAATACAAATACATGCCAAGTTTCATTAGGATACCTCAACGGGTTTTGATAGTTACCTTGTCCACAAAATTCATTACGGACGGACAGAAGGACGGACGGACGGACGGACGGAAGGACGGACGGACGGACGGACGGACGGACGGACAACCCGAAAACATAATGCCTCCGGCACCACTTCGTGGCGGAGGCATAAAAAAAAAACTGTTACAAGCATGTTACTTTTACAAATCTTGACTCCTCGCACAATTCAGAAAAGTTTCATGCATGTTAAAATTTCTGGTTTTACAATATTACAACAGAAGAAAAGAAACACATTATTACCTGCTCCATGTCGAAGTTTGCCATGGTCTGTATGTCATCCACTGGACACATTCGCTCCTCTGGGATGTTCAAAAGTGAAAGTTTTTAAATAGGGACACTATCCTAAAAACACACGACAAAAACTACCACAAAAACTGACCTTATAATCTGAACTTTGCACACAACATCTTCCCTTATCCCTTACATCCTCGGATACTAAAAAGAAGACAATATAACGAAATCCAGAACACTACATGTATCATCACTGTATCTTATTAGTGGAAAATTGAGCAAAGAAAATGGGATTCCACTTTCTTTGCTCGATTTTCCACTAATAGATAATATTAATTTCTGATCATTTTTTCTCACTGTATCACTGTTTATCACTGTATCTTATGACACAATTAAACTTTGAGCAGAAAACTAGTCCATTCCTTAGGTAGAATGAATACTGTGAAAATGTAATGATGATAATAACATTAATAATATTAATAACAACAACAACAACAAATATAATGATAAAGTGTTTATGATACCAATGACAATGCTTCAACTGCCACTAAAATAACAGATGATATAATTTATCATGAACAAACAATGTACCCATAAATTCTTTACAGTGATAATGACACTTAGCCTATCAAAGTTTCTGAAATCAAAATTCTATAGCTAGACCTGAATACCTGTCACAATCATTTGCCCCTTAGGTGACGTCATTTCTTTTCCAATTTTTTGCATGGCAGTAGTTCAATCTAATGGCAGCTTATCATATGATAAAATATATAGGCTCACAAGCACTGTTGAACACATGTAAATTTAACAGGAAAAACTAGCAGCACATTGATTACATAATGACAATTACCATGTGCAGGATCTGAGGGTACACCAAGCTGTGCATCACAATCTGTAAGACAAAGTAAGGGGGGGGGGGGGAGAAAGAAAGAAAGAAAGATGATATGTCATCTTCACTTTCACAAATATTTGTGCATGAAGATGAATCTTACAGCAGTTTGATGATGGCAATGTGTAATAATGAGTTTTGATTAATTTGGGTTCATATCACTTTAATGGCTGTGAGAAGGCAACTGAATACTTACGAGCAAGCAACCATGGCAACTGCAACAAAGTCTCTCTTGATGGACTGGGCATTGTTGATGTTTAAATGCTTCTTGCTCTTGGGCACTAACACTTCTGACACACAGGGGACTTGAACCAGGGACCTTATGATCAAGGGTTTCAGGTCCAAACCACTGAGCCACTAGAGTTTCCTAATGCTAATTACTGCTGGTAAGCATATATTCTGTAATATTGTGGGTTAATAAATAAGAGACTATCTATACAGTCAGTTGTTCATAGTTGTGCCTATAATGGATACTAAGTAAATGTTTGCCACAGTGCATGCTAAATCAACAGGGCTCATAGGCCTACTCAATCTGCTACCCTTTGCCAATAGGACCAAAAAATCACCATCAGTCCTACAATGTAATAGTACAGTGTAATAGTTTGACCCTTTATTCTCTGATGCATACAGTTGACATTGTCTACTGATTTTCATTCGATCTTCTCTTGTTAGGAATTGACCTGACAAAGAAAAACAAAACAACTCGGAAGAAAAGTAGGACACCTGATGGAAGCATGGGGAAACTTTGACATAGTGCACTACAAAGCAAACAAGATCAAGTCCAAATATATCTCCATATGCATCCTGTATACTGGCACCACCCTGAAGTACATACAATGTAAACAAATGTAAGTATAATCAAACAAAGTGCATGTCAATATACTTCATCTACGAACAAACCATTCTGCTAAGTACTTGTAGTTACTTCCATTTGATTTGCCCTCAAGAGATTTTCTCATGTAAACTGGAGATAGTATGAATCTGCTCCCCTACCCTTTTATGTGCCCAATGGAAGTAACTACGAGTACCTAGCAGAATGGTTTGTTCAGGACGGTGAGTTGGCTCAGTCGGTAGCGCGTCTGCCTCATGATCATGCGGCCTGGGTTCGAACCCGAGTCTGGACTGAGCAATGTTGTGTGTAAACATACCGTCCCCTCTAGCAAGAGGCAAAACACTCTGTCCCTCAGATAGGACATAAAATGGAGGTCCTGTGTATGAGAGAGTCACAGCTCATGCACGTAAAAGATCCCGCTTCATTCATTCATCGCAAAGAGCAGGGTGTCTAAACCCGGTGAAGTGGTCCCACCCCACATCCAACTGGACCCCATGGAAGACCAGCTTAGTGTAGCTGAATATGGGCTATCCAGCCATCTTCACAGATGGAAAATGAACAACAACAACAACAACACAGAGCTACCAAGTCTCACGCATTCTGCGTGAGACTCAAGCATTTAGGGTCTGTCTCACGATCTCACGCATGGCACCCATTTTTCTCACGCATTGGGCGAAGTCTGCAACTTGGGCCTATCTAATAAGGAGCATAGCTCAAAAGATTAAAGTGATAGTTGGAATTGAAGGTATATTTCCCTTACGTCTTTCAAAATAAATAAAAAAAGGTCACTTAAGTATGCACCTGATAGCACCATTAAGAGCTAAAAACTGAAAAAGCTCCCTACCATGGGAGGCCACAGGGGGGAAAACCCTCCTACATCCTCGCTTGCGCGCACATTCGCGCGTCCAGATGCCGAACGATGCCGAGTCATGAAAATCTCACTCATAAAAATTTTTTGAACTTGGCATCCCTGACAACAATGTAGGGCAGGGTGAAGTATTAGAATATCAGTGAAGAGCTCTTTGTAGAAAATGTTCAGGAAAACATTTAGTTTTCTCTATCTCTGTCTTCATCTGTCTATTTTTTTGTCTCCTCCCCATTTCTATTCATCTATTTATTCATTTATAATCGATCTGTTTATATATTTATTCATCTATCTATCCATCTACATATTTATCTATCTATAGATATTTTTCTATCTATAGATATTTCTCTATCTATTTATATTATCTTTCTATCTTATCTATCAATCCATGATCTGTTAATATCTATCTACAGTGTATTTACCTATCTATTTATCTATTTAACCATGCATCTATCTATTTACAATGTATCTATCTTATCTATCAATCTATGATCTGTCTATATATCTACGATCTATCTATCTATCTACCTACTCCTCTCTCTCTCTCTTCTCCTTGAAGTATAGCTTTATGGGGAATAGAGTTGTTTCAGTGATTTGAGACAACAAGGGTGATTCACATGACCCTATAACTACTCATAGACATTTGCCATGCTACTTGCATGAATCTCAAATCTTTGAATCTCAAAGATCTACACAAACAGCTGTGAATACTAGCTGTCTGTTTAGCAATGAATTGTGAAAAGTGAATACACATGGCCGCAAGAACGAGAAGAATGGCCAGTGTACTGATTACTAAATGAGAAACTAATCTTGACTTTATAGCACTTCGTAATGCTAAATGCAAAAGTGGTTCTGACAAGGTCTCCTTTTCTTTGTATGGCACAATGTTCCTGGCTGACACCAATTGCTGACTATTGCTAGTCACCTGGGACAAACCATGAGAGGTTGGTATCATTCGCCCGTTTTCTTGTGTGGGTGGGTAGGTGGACCAATTTACCAGGTTAGCACCATGCTCTTTACGATGAATGAATGAAGTGGGATCTTTTACGTGCATGAGTTGTGACTTTCTCATACTATGGACCTCCATTTTATGTCCTATCTCAGGGGCAAAGTGTTTTTGCCTCTTACTAGAGGAAATGATATGATTCACAAAACATTGCTCAGTTAGACTCAATGAATATTGAACCCGAGCCATTTGATTGCTAGGCAGATGTGTTACAGATTAAACCATATCACTGAACCAAACATCTGAACTTTCCCACAATTACCCCAGCTACATGCACAAGAAAGGAAAATTCTTCCACTCACAGAACAGGAGGTAAGAAACGGTGGCCCAATACTTCCCTCCTTTTCTGACAAAACAACAAAAATTTCTGAACAGTAAACAGCTTAATGTTTCATTCTATTTTGGGATCTTTTTTCTGTTGCTCCTCCAAGAATGGAAAATCAGAGATAAATGGTATCAAGGACATCTCTTGCACTGAGAAAGTGGGTTTATTGTCAGTAATAGGGTCTTAACTCTCACAGCCCTGAAGGCACTTAGCTACAATTCTCTCCAACAATGCTGGTAATTACACCTCGCTGCATTCACAAAGGTCGAGTTATTATTGAATTGACTTGGATGTTTATCAAAATCCTGAAAATTTTGCTATGTACGCTTCTGACGTTGGCTCACAGCCAAGAGAAAAAGCTGTACTTATAATTCAGTAATTTACAACTGTGAGTTAACATCAACAAAGAATAAACAGTAATTAGGAAAATATAAACCAAAATCGAATTCTTAATCTTCAAAGAAACAATTCAAAAATCAACAAAGTAGGAGTTATTTCTTTGAAGACTCAGTAGTTATATGTTGTTCCATGCTAATTTTGTTAAACACAGTACACTGTATGTGTACCGAGCCTTCCACATGCACAAATTACATCTGTTTGCTTGTTTGTTTGTTTGTCTAGTTATTTTTGTTTTTTTCAGTAATCTGACCTTTAAAGCCTTTGAAAACACTGCAATTTGACTCATATATCATGTACAAAGAATATAGGTAGGACTTAATCACTGAATGGACAAGCCTCTAGTAATGCCTTCTCTCGAATAAATTTCATTTCATTTTCATAAATTATATTTCACTTCAAACAAAATAATATATTCCAGCTGGTATAATCATTAACACACCACAATTCTATGAAAACAAAATATTTCAGATATTTACTTCTTTATTAAAATGAACTGCTATATGTAGCAAAATCTAAACTAAGTAAAATGGAATAAATTAATGTTGTACTAAACAACAGGTAATTAGGAAAGCTGTTGGAAATGGAGGGGACTTCTGAAGAGCTAACCTTACATTTATATATGTTTATAATTGCAGTCCCCTTAAAAAAAAAAAATGCAACAAATATCTGAGCAAATTATGAAATCATGTAACGTTATACCTCACAATCACAAGACTATTATCTGATAAGAAATTAGGCCCAAAGCACCAAATCCTCTTTTCTAGGAGGTATGATTTAGGATTAATCTCCATATTAAAAGCTACAAGCTTTGTGGAGCCAAGTGCTGAATGAAGATGTTATCAGGTCCATTGTCCTTTAATGGCTGTTAGATTCATTGGCCCTGGGTGAGCGATACTTGCAAACAATTGGTTTGAAATCTATTCACAACACGTTTATCTTGCCCTGCATCTTGGGTCTGTGTCAAACTCTGATCAAAGGAGTTCAATAAGTTCTTCAAATCAAGCCTTCAGCAGTAATTGTGCATGCACAAGTGTTTGAGTGTGCATGTGTGTGTGTGCGTGTGTGTGTGTGTGTGTTAGGGGATGGAAGTTGGGTACAAGGGTTGCACAGACGTAAACTATTTTACAGATAAGTCTTGCACAGATGTACACTACTTTACAGAGAAGAGATCTTGTGGGTCAAGAACTCGTACTTGATTGTGATGCAAACTTTTGGGGGAGGAAGGGTGATTGCTTTTCAGTTACCAACAATGCGAAAAGAGATGAGATTTTCATGAAAGGTACTATGCCTTATCTGTCTTAAGCCTGTCAAAGTTTGATTTCAATTCATTTCTTAATTTCTAGGAGTTCCCCCACCCCATCCCACAGACCTGTTGTTGCCACACACAAGTGCAAACCTGGCTAGAACTCACAATCTTCATCCAAAGCATGTATGATGTACCTTTCAAACTTGACTCAACTTGTCCTGGATCTCCATTATGTCTATTTTTTCTTTTTCAAAATAAATCTGTTGATCTTTTTTTTTCCCCTAAGGGTATAGCCCACATCCCATTCTAACAACAACAACAACAACAACAAAAATACCAAATATACAAACAAACAGGAGTTCAAAAATTCAATCAAAGGGTGCCACTGTGGGATAATTCATGAACAACTTTTGTTCTAATTGCAGCACTGATGTAGACGACACAAACTTGGCAACCTTGGGTAATGCAGTTCTGGAATAGTTTTGATACTCCTGGGACCCTGCACAATGGATATAAAAGTTTTACAGGAAACCACAATTGATCATCATCATTTTCTTCTGGTTGTTCCAGCAAGTACACTGTGTATTTGTAAAATCCTTGTACGTCAGAGCTATACAAATGTTTGATTTAATAAGTAAAAAGACAAAAAAACAAACAAACAAACAAAGCAAAACCTGCTGCCATAATATGACTGATTGGATCTTTGTAATCAGATACTGACCTGTTGGTACGTCCACCATCCGGGCTCGATCTACGCACAGGTCAGCCAGGAGAGACATCATGTGTCGGCGTGCACGCCGTGTCAGCTCCCCGCGTCTGCTCAGGAACCACACGTGATCCGCACCTTCGGCACACGTGCCATCACTATCCAGCAGGTTACAGCTGTATACCAAGGCGTGGTCAACGTAATCCGTGTAAATGACCCAGTAATCCTCTGAAAAAAAAAAAAAAAGACAGTTGGATAACAGTACATGTCCTTAAACAGAATCCACTGTATAATTAGCTAAAACAAACTAAACAACAAACTGACAATACTTTGTCTCTCAAAATCAACTGCATGTGCTGCAATATAAACATCTTGCTCTAGATTCTGAAATCTACTAACAGTGAAGCTCAATTTAGTTCAAATCATTGAGTGGCAAGTTTTTACCAATTGATCTGGTACTTTATCGTACCGGTACTTATCTACAGGCTTTATAGCTAGTAGACAAATCTAAACACGTACCTGAATGGGTGGTGTAATTGCATGTTACACATTGAAACATCACTGAACTTTTTCTTTCACATACTAGGATGATGGAAGCAAATCCTTGATTAGATCTACCAGAGTACCAGTAATTACTGACAAAAATGACAAATGAATGAGGCTTGACCATTTGACAATTTGACAAGCCATCCATTCATAAACTTAACATATGGGCACACAGAGATCTACCTCTAAATTTGATTAAACCCGTTTTCTCTGAAAACGGGATTAGTTAATACACAGCACAAGCCATTCTCACAAGCAGTCTACTACAGTAGGGTCAAAAAAGTTATGCGGCTTCTTAGAATTGCCCTCATTATTTGAGCCTCAAGCTTTGTTTGGTGTCTTACGTCTTTCATTTTCCGATCACCTTTACAACACAGTTTGAACAGTAACAGAGTTACAGATTTGCAAAAAATTGAGTCAGTAATCTTTGGGTGATGGTCAATCTTAAATTCTCCAAAATCGTCATCTGACCTGGCAAGACATCAACTCCTCGAGGCTGCAAAAGGAGCTTGGAAGAGATGGCCGATCCTTCCGGAATGAAGGCATCCGCTTCAAACTGCACACTACTCTCGCAGCCATCTTGTCTGTAACAACACAAGAAGATATCGAGCCACATAAATGTCAGCTTGTGTAGCTTTGTCATAGAATGCCTCAACTTATTTTGTCATGGAATATGCATTGCATTACAATGGTGCACTTTTCCAATTCCAGCTACAATTTTACAAGGAATAGTTATGGCTGTGCAACAGCGATGAAAGTACGTGGGACTGTGAAACAACTACGGTCGGTTTTGTGCAAACTAAGCGTGGTAATGTCTAAATTAAGTTGTTATTAATGAACAGAACTCTTTGAAAATGCGAATAAACTAAGGCTTACGTCAGCGTGAAAACAGTAAACACGCAGAGTAAAGGCGTAGGGCCTACAATTGCCCGTTATTCAGTCTTCGCTACCGAGAGCAGTTGGCACTTGGCAGGCGATCGACGTTGACTGTACTGCGCTGGTCCACGTCCGTGGCAAAGGCCAGCGTGCGCGAAACCAGGGTCCAGGGAGGTGGAAAGAGATCTCTTTCCACCTCCCTGGCGAAACCTAAAGTTTTAGATAAAGTTTTGGTGACGTTAGCCTCTCTCTCAAGAGTCGGATCACGGAAAATTAAGGTTGATATTTCGCAGTTCAACCTTCGAAACGGACGAAGATTTCTTCGCGCAAGGTAGGCCTACTAGATGTCTATAATAGACCCAGTCTATGTCATATTTTTTTTTTTTTTCTGTGTGATCGTTTGTGTCTTTTGAAGAAGTACAAGCTCCAACTATTAAAATAATATAAATGAATATTTGGGCCCATGATTTTTTTTGTTTTTGTTAAGACTGACGTCACAATGACTATTGCAAATGTTCATCGTATTTGTTACCGGATTTGGCATCCATACTGCCTGTTGTCGTTATGAAGCTATCTGATACAAAATCTCTGTCAGGAACATAAGTGTACAAAATGCTGTTATTCAAGATTCAGGGCCGCTGCGGCAAGGTGGCGTGAAGCGGGTGGAGCACAGAACTTGAAGTGACAGGCCTGATGGTGTGAGCGGACGCTCCGGAGATCATAAAGGGGTATTAGAGGCATGTGATTGGACGAAAGTTTTGTTTAATAGCCTCCGCACGAGCCGTTCGGTCGTTGTGGTTGCCAATAATGTTCAACGTGTACTTTACAGTGTGTGCGCTGGTCATATTCGAAGCCAACCCAATCGAGCCAGAAATTAAATTGTTAGATTGGGATAAGACTAATGTTATTGACATTTTTTTTTTGTTTGTTTGTTTGTTTGTTTTTTTTTTGGGGGGGGGGGAGGGGGATGGGTCATTTCACTTTTATTCTATGTAAAGACATATATCTATTGAGATGATTTTGTTTGATTCTGATTGTTTGTATTATAATAAGTATTCATGTGTGTAGATTTTAATGTTTTATGTTCAATAATGTATGAATTAATTTTGTGTTACGATGAATGTTTATGTATTTTTATCATGGGCAGGGCTCTCTGGAAGAGCAGTACCTGCCGGTCTTGATGAGACTACCCTGTGGAAATAAAACTGAAATAAAATAAAATAAAAATAAATTTAGTGGGTTTTTTTTCATGCGCCTAGAACTCAAATCATATATAATTATCTTTTTCAAGGTTTTTTTTTCTTCCATTTTGATACCCCATCATAGCATTGCCATTTACACTTATTGGTTTTGTTTATTGTTCTTGTTGCTGCTGTTCTTGTGAGGCTATCACGCTCAAGGGGAAATGGATGGTAATGCACTGATTTCTACGATGAACATAATCATTTACAGTGATTGAATGACGCCAAGAAAATCTGATCATTTCAAACGAATTACACTGCATGGGTATATCAACGATGTATGGGGATTCATACTATGTAGGCCCTAGTTGTTCGTAACGGACAAACCATTCGAGCAGTTTTACAATTCCACCCAAAAACTTTATCATCGCACCATTTCTCGCCTTGAACGACCATTTTTTTTTTTTCTGATTCAGACTTTCTGCCTTAGATGTAAGCTAGATGCCTCCTAGCGGATGCTAGAGAAAAAAAAATCAAAACATAGCAGTCAATTTTAATGTCTTAGTTTGATTCATGCACGCGAAATTGATGATATCAGCCGAATCAAAACTCATACATCAAGTCGAAAAGTAACTAACGAGATTCGTTGTGTAGTCATTCCTAGAGAGCCATCCTCGCTGAGGGCGTAGTGCGACCTGCGATGAAACGGAGCGCCAGAAGCATCGGCATGGGCCACGGTAAACCAGGTCCCTTCATACTGGGGGAAAAATCAGATAAAAAACAAAAACAAAAGCAAATGCTGAATATTTATCAATTTCATATTCTATGCAGATCATGTCAATGATACAACGTTTGTACTTAAGCCCATCAAATAGAAATACAGATTTTCAATGAGACGAGTTATTATCAGTTAGAACAATATCAAGACACGCAGAAATTCGAAAGAAAACATGGTCATATGTGAAAATTAAGTTACTAGAAGTTAACAGGATCTTATAGTTTTGGATGAGACCTAACTTCAGGTTTCTAACATTTTAGGGTGAAATGATGAGAAACCTACTATGAAATACGAAAGATCATGTAATTTCAAGAAGAATTCAACATTTATTTGATGAAAATTAGTTTTGAAATTGCTGAGATACCCAAAACAGAGTAATCCTGATAAAACATGTAAAAGGTGGGACCCATTTTTTATTACGATTGCTTTATCTCACTTTGTTTTGGGATGTCTTAGCCATTCCAAAACCAATTTCCATCCAATAAACTTTGAATTTGTCTTAGAATGATTTCCTCTGTACTATTATTTTCATAAGTAGTTTCTTGGTATCTCACAAAAAGTTAAAAAGCCCAATCCTCGCCTCCACCAATACTGTACAATCCATTTAATCTAATGATTGAATTAAAAATGACAATGAATAAATCGAACTCATCCTGTTGATAACCCTTTCTGTACCACATGCTTTGAACAGAGTGTATATGCTATGTGATTTTCTGTGTCACTCTGTATGTGTATAACATACAAGGGGTTAACGTTCCAAAGAATGCATGCACTGAGAGTGTACTATGCTTCCGACTTACGTTTCCTAAGAACGTTGACACAGGTGCTTTGTGTCGTCATAGAAAAGATAACACCATTATGATACATCTAACTTCCGGTTTTTCCTGCTGAGCGCGTGCCTAGCGACAATTCCCATATATAGTGCCCCTCGTATAAACAGACACTTTCCTAATCTTGCTGTAGCTATCTATACTGCTAAAAAGTTATTTCAGCCCTAGTTTTCCTTAGGTTATCGGTGAAAAATTGCATCTGTATGCGACGAATGCAAGACAGGTCTAAACTACACAAACACATCGCTTGGTAAGGAGCACGGTTTTGATAGTCCACACAAGACACTCTGTCATTTATCAAAATAAGGCCCTGGATTAAAACAGATAATTTTTAGTTCGAACCTCACAGTGTCGTACAAAAGGTACCTGAAAATGCTGGAACTACATAAAAAAAAACCGAAGAGACTTTCCTGGTTCTAAAGAAAAAGAGGCCATAATTATTACGATAGAATCAAGACAGGTTCTCGACTCATCTCTAACCCCTTGGCTGTTTAAGAATAAAAGTATGAAATATTGGTCCAACAAATTAATAACTTGTATTGATAGTCAGGGTAAAGTATTCGAATCTCGTGTCGACTCTAAATCAACGAAAGCCATACATCACATCATGAAACCACGTCATTTTTGTTTTATTCTTGTGTTTAAACTGTCGCGAACACCAATGTCAGTGATTTTTCGTCAAACCTTGCCATTATTTTGGGCACCCCCCCCCCCAAAAAAAAAAGGTCCGAGTCCAAACTACAGCCCTGAATCAGCGAGTAATTACAAGATCTTCTATGGCCCAACTTTGAGCTTGCATGCTCAGTAATCTGTTTTGCACAGGTTCTGTTTCATTGAGACTTTAAAGCAAACAGATATCTGTTCATGCACAAAGGTTTGAGCAACCGTGATAGTTCGTTGGTATTACAAGGGGGTCTTCAATAAAGTCAAAACTTTTTAGACTTTACTCAATGTAATATGATATAGAAAAAAAAAAGGAATTAATTCTTCCCTGAGGTACCTTCCAACACTGCACCCCAAACATTGTCACTTGAGTCAATACAAATAAATCTCTCTCTTTTTTTTTCTAAGGTAGATTTCAGTCAGGAACATCAAACATTGCCAAAGAAAGTTTGCGTTGTCTGGCATTCACGGAAAAGGAATAGAAAAATAAAATCAGACACAAAAATGTGGGTCCGTCGAGTAAATACAGTCTGTTTTCCGTCCTGCTTTGTATTATTTGGGTCCTTCACCCCCCCCCCCCCCACTCCCGATTCGGTTCCAGGGTCTGAATGGACCTCACGGAAAGCAGTTATAAAGAAAATTTGTTTTGCTTTAGGTGCTGGGAACTGTTTTTCTTGCTGGGGGCGGGGGACTTCTCGTTCCGGTATCATGATATTATTAGCACACAGTCTCCTGCTTCTGACGACAAGGTGGTTTCAAATGAAGAGTTTTATCGCAAAACGAGCTAAATCCATTCTTGTTTTAAGTTGAGATATTTGAGATTAAAGCTGCAGAAAAAACAAAGAAAATAATAAGAAAATACAGAATACTTTTAATCATAACTTTTAGAATATTCCTTGTTATGTTACAAGTGAGGTATTATCGGAAAGGTTTAATTTTGCTCTATTTGATGATAGACTTACTTTGAAATGTTTAAAAAGGCGCTTAGCTCATTTTGCAATAAAACTCCTCAATAGACATACTGTATATATGGAGATCATTTTCATTATTCCAACAACAACAAAAAAATACCAGATACAAAACATACAGTACAAAAATATTTGTTTATCATTTATTAAGATGTCACAAATGTACACACAAGTAGTTATGTACATGTATCAAGGCTGTATGCATGGTTGTTGTAATGTGTATGTACACGGGGTGACCAGATTAATGGAGAACATTCTATACCGGTATGATATAGATATAGTACATACAGGTGGACCAGATCAGTGGAGAATTTTCTAGGTGGTATACAATGTAACTACAGTACATTCATGTGACAGGAAATACACTATAGCTCACTCAATCTAGAATGATTTCACCCATTCCAGATATATTAATATTCTGGGAAGTGCTTACATATTTGGCTGAGTGAGGCACTGTCCCTGTAGCCCAATGTGATTGGTAGTTAATTTTGGCAATGATGTTATGCACATAGTTAGGCAGTGAGTCATCCAGGATTCCTGGAACTTGGACTTGCTAGAATATTCGAGTGTGTAGCCCCAGGTTGGAGAAAATTACAGAATGTACTAGAAAGGGGTGAATGGATAGTATATAAGCCGGAGAAATTCTGAGGTAGGCAGAGTACCCAACACCTCTGCTCTGAGAGTTGCGTCACTTCTGGCTCTAAAGCGACTTGTTATAGTCAGTCCTGTGTTACCTGCTGACCTGTTATGTTTGTGGAGATACGGCCTGGGAGACATTTTGCCTGCAGAGAATTAATTTGCCTACATTGGAGATAGACTCCATATTTTAATGTCAACGGACATTGCTACGGCAAAGCTGTGACGGACTGGATTCCTAGCTGGACATTATTAAGTGAATCATCATTCAACGCATCAACTGGACGTGATCGTCATAACGTTTGGATTCTGCACTTTTCGCCGTGGACATATTTATATCGTGGATTTTACCCCGGATCTATACCTTGGACTATCGTAACCTGCACCTCTGGATTTACGTCCAAGGTATCATTCATCGGTGCATCGTGGATCATTCATTTGTGCATCGAGCATCATATTTGGACATTTCCAGGGATATTGCATGTAATGCATGTAAGTGATTCCATTACCGATTTGTAATTGTTTCTATTGATCATTATTGTACTAATGTGAAAACCGATTCCGAGTCTGTACCCACAATATCACTGTTAATAAACCGCCTGAACATTAGTTGATTGTTTCTTTTGTGCGATCATTTTCAGAGTGATTTTGGTCGTAAAAAAGAATACATAATAGCGATAAAGATCATTAAGTATATTATAAACAAATTATGCAAGTGCGTAAAATGATCGGGAATGTATACTTTAAAAGATTGACCAAAAAGTAGATGTAACAAAGGAAAAAGTTGTCCATTGAAAAGCAAAGCTTGTGGGCCGTGAATCATTTAACACGTGATATGTAATGAATTATCATAAAAATTATTCATGTAGGCCAAACAGACGGTAACAAAAAATCATAATCATAAACAACAGCTATCAAAATATACACATTACAAATAGAGACACTGTCATTAAACAACCCATATATACCAGAAATTGCTGTATTTATGCTGCATTCCTCTGTAAATATCATTCCATAATTGTTTATCTCGCCTTTGATAAATAAAGGGTAATTTTCATCGAAGAGAACGGAAAAAATTCATTGATAGAATGCGTAAAACATTATTGATGATAACGGAAGTTTCACATAGTGGGTACACAAAGTATCGATCACGCGATCACATGCATTGAACTGAATCGGGCGATGAAAACTTTGCCCCACATTTCTCCTATTGTTTAAAATGCAAAAAGAAAGCTACTGGAAAAAAAACCCATGTTCTTTACTTCTTCTTTTTTACTCACTTTTCATTCGTCGTTTCTTGTCATTTATTTTCATATTCCTACAATATTACTGAAGGTATAGGTAAAAAATAAAATAGTTGCACATTACAATTGACCATTCTTAAAACGCATGAACTCAAACCATAAACAAAACTAGTCAATGAAGCAGTCATGTAGGAGTGTGTACCTACATTATTTTAAAACATGATAAGCTTACGTAAAAATATATGACTCATTTGATTGAGAGTTTATCTTTCTGGTTAACATAATTCATTATCAAATTTGTATAGATTTTCACTCACACTGTGCAACATCAGTCACTTTAAATTCAAACACTTTTAGTTTGTGTAAGTGACTTTGAGTATGCGAGTGTGTGTGTTTGCTTTGGTGTTTTTCTTGTTTTGCTTTCCTGTTACTCTCACTTAATGGCTGTGTATAAAAATAGATAAAATCAAATTTAACATTTATGTAGTGTCTAAAGCAATCTCAATAAAGAGGCCACAACGCTCTACTTTTGAGGATTAATCGGGGAGGGGGATTCCGACCGTCTCCATTTCGTTTATTGGGCCTTAAACGTATTTACCAATCGTGTTACCCGTCTCCGCTTTGCAAAATTTAATACGGAGGGTAAAGAAAGCTATTTGAGAACCATTAAAAGTCTCGTCTGCTGAACACAAGTGAACGGTAGGTATGTTATGCACGCACCAACTTTAGGCGAGCTCAGAAAAATTGCTATTCACCAAGGACATAGTTATTTGCCTGAACGGACCTGGAGTGAAAGCTGAACATACATTTCCGAGCTTTAAAACACGTGCACACACCATCAAATGAGAGAAAGAAAGTTGCACGTGTACATGCCACGTAGATATAAAAAAAAAACCGCCATTCCTATGTAGAGTTTAATATCTTCGTTCGTTTAAAAATGTATGAGATCTCATTTGTGTTCACGCATGCACACATCCTAACATAACGTTGATAAATGCCTTAAAGGTATCGTAGGCCTACAGTTTTGGTTGAGACCTAATTTAAGGTTTCTAACATTTTTTTTGTGAGATATATAAATACGAAATATGAAAAAGCCTGTAATTCTATGAGGAATTCAACGTTTATTTGATGAAAATTGGTTTTGAAATGGCTGAGATATCCAAAAAAGAGCGATTCTAATAAATCGCTTTGTTTTACTTTGTTTTGGGATGTTTCAGTCATTCCAAACCCGATTTTTATCAAATAAACTTTGAATTCCTCTAAAAATGGTATGTTCTGTACTAAGTGATTTCTTGGTAACTTGCAAAAAGTTAAAAGCCCAATTCTCATCTCCACCAATACTGTACCATCCCCAGAGTTAATGACGAATATTGCGGACAAAATACTCCTAAATTAACTCAACCATTGTGCTCTACTATTTCCTGGTCACTGATTCCGCCACATAAAGCTGCCTCCTTTTCAAATCTTCAACCAAACTACTCTGAATTCAGGAGATCATTATAATGCTAATATCAAATTGGGAAATGCGTTCACAGAGAATACCGCCTTTCAAAATTTCAAACAAAACTACCTAAATTCAAGCAATTTATCATACCCCAGCTTTTCCTGGGAAATAAGTTTCCACGGAATGCTTCCCATTCAAGAAGCCAACAAGTGTTACATCATGTTCGGAGGTCAACAGGATAAAGATGAACAAAAACCAGCAGAGTCTACAAAATTGTTGATGAATGCATTTAAGAGTAATTTACTTAATGATTATATAGTACTCGGCTTCCTGTGATTTGAGTTTCTACGACTTCATGAGGCTGTATCTCCTTTATGTGCAGTGACCCGAACCCGTACAAATCTAATCTTTGTATACCATATAGCCAGTCACACATGGGCGATGATCATACCACCCTTTCGTTGAACTGGAAACGATTTTCATGAAACCCCAGCGTCCTTCGCGCTATTGTTCCTTCTCTTCTTTGTCTAATCGAGGACACGGGGCGGAAAGATTCGATGGACACTTATCCAATCTTTTTTTTTTTTTTTTTGAGAGAGAGAGAGAGCTTGACCGCTTCATAAGTAGAACAAATAGACAAAAGGACACAACGTCCACTTTAGGTCTTTCGCCAGCAAAATGCGCTGTGTGGTCAATACACAGAAACGTTTCCTTGCAGTAATGCCTGAGGAGATATTGAATTTAATTTAAAATAAGAAAAAAATAAATGAAGGGGTACAACCAGAGCAGTAAGGGTTTCTTTATATACAATTAGACCGAAACAAATATGAAAGTTATTAAATTTTAAAGTTTGGCATATTGTTAATATTTTCAAGGATACTGATATTTCGGTCAAGCTCATTAGATATCTATGATGTGAACTAAAAAAAGGAAAGGAGATGACCTAAAAAAAAGTACAAGGGAAATGAGGCTGCGCGCAAATACATCATGTATATCATTCTAAACTGATATTGTACATACAATAAGTACATCGTTGCTGGGGTGACAAGACCTTGTATCTGCAATTTTGGTGAAATGACTTTTTTGGATTAATAGTCAAATAATGGGTTAAGTGATGTCCTGTCCAAATCCCAACTGTCTTATTCCAAAAATGAAGCCACCACGGCATGTCAAAGGAAAGGCTATCCCATTCGCTTTAGTGCTTTTTCCGCCATGTTTTTTGGCTCTCCTGAACATTTGGCATTTTGTAGATACGAGGTCTTGTCGCCCCAGCGACGACATACAATTTTAAAATATATGGATATACTTATTCAAGTGGCTTTTATTTATAATGAATGTATATTCCTGCATCTCCCCAATCATGTCTAGAGATTCTTACACATAATATGCAGCAAAATAAACATGGGAGAACTACAAAATAATACTTATAAGAAGAACGAAGACAATCTTAAGCGATGTAAATCCTAGAGATTCACCTGCCAAAGAACCATAATGAATGAGAGAATGGAATTATTTATCACACATGTATATCCAGAGTACCTGGACGTAAGGGAGCCAACAACCTCGCATTAGGATTATGATTCAAAACTTCATACAGGGGGGGATAATTAACAACATGAATATCGTGAAATATGACAAGGAGATGACGAGAAGAGGAAGTTGTATGATATCATTTCTTTTAATATCCTGCCATAGATTCTTTCAGCTATTCTTGTTTCTCTGAAGTTTTCACGGTCGTCTCCCCAAAGAATTCAGGCCCCTCGATGGCTTCAATACAGGTATCGCTTTACGGAGAAGCGAAACATGTCATGCATGGCGGTGACCAGAAAAAAAGAAAAGGCCTTTCGAAACGAGCCTAAAGTTTGACTCAGGGCCAAAAATGTACAATTTAGAGTTCACCACCGCCTTCCCTGAGTAAAGATGATCGACAGCTCAAGATGCGTGGCAACGGTTGACGGTTCGTTAATCCGAAAACGAAATAAGATTCGTTGTTCCAAAGGTTCGTTAATCCGAAATGAAGAAAAAAAAAGTTCGTTTCGGGGATTCGTTATTCCGAAGGTTCATTAATTCGAAACGAAATATAGTTCCGAAGGCTCGATAGTGCGCACTTTCAATTTGCGGAACAACGAACCTCATTTCATTTTCAAATTAACGAACTTTCGAAATAACCAACCACCGGAATAACGCCATAATTTATCAGATTAACAAACCCTGTCGAATTTTCGGAATAACGAACATCTTGGCATAGGGAATTTGAGTGTTTGGGAATTACAAATTTTATTGAATTTTAGGATTAATGAACCTTCGGAATAACGATCATGACCCGAAGCAACGACGAGAAAATATCGCTCTTGAGAGCTTGATAGGCAGTATAATATAATATGTTCATGATTATCATTTCATTCATTCATTTAATTAAATTTTCAACAGATTTTAGTCGTAACACACATCTACACATCAAACAATGCTTAAAAAAAAATGAAAACCCCTTTAAATAGAGAATGAAGTTTACATGATTATTTAAAGTTACAGAATGCACTAAGTCAGTCTACATTATGTCATATTTATATTTGAAAAATCCGATTAATTTTGGTGTATGAACCTGGAGACTAACTAAGTGTGTGCGACAGTTTGTGTATGTATGTTTGTGCCTTTAGGGTGTGTCACTAGAGAGGATGAAATAAAAACAGCAGGGATATGCCATTTTCATATTTTCGGCAAAAGGCCTTAACTAATTAGGAATGACTTCATTGACACTGAATAATGTGCCACAGTGCGTCACAGTATACGCGCCTAAACTTGGATCAATGCTTTATAAGATGTCCATGAACATGGAAACTTTTACCTGTGTGTCAGATGATTTCGCTGAAATAATGCTTTCCATAACACGCTCTTATCATTAATACTAAAACTTTCATCGGTTGGGGATGACAATAAATTTAGATTTTAAGCTTCTACCAACCTTTAATTGTAGTGGGCAAGCTTTCGTCCTACTCCTGAGGACTTTCTCAAGCCTTATGCAGTGAGGTGTTGTCTTGCTACCGTTGCCTGTCTTTGTTGATCACTGTAGGACGAAAACTTGCCCACTACAATTAAAGGTTGGTAGAAGCTTAAACATTTAAATGTTCTTATCATTGTTCGTCTATTTGTTAAGCACGACCATGGTGGCCAGAGTAGTAAAGCTTCATTACTTTTATCTGTTTACAAAAGGTACATGACGTAGACGATAATCTTTTCGTATACCTTTCATACCTGTGGCTATGTGTGTGTGCGTGTGGGGGATGCATCTTACATGTATTGCTTTTTAGCATTCCTACCCATTTCCACCATTTCCACATACTTTTGATATTCTGCAAAATCATACATTTCTTTTATAATATATTGTGATGTAATTTGTGCATTAGATTTCTGTGAAATATTTAGGAGCCTGTACGTGTTTCTACTGGAAATAGACATGATAGATGAATGAATGAATGAATGAATGAATGAATGAATGAATGAACGAACGAATGAATGAATGAATGCAAGCTGAGAGAATTAGGAAGAAAATGACGAAGAAAAACCACACTGTTCAGGGCTGTTCACAATGATTGGCATTGGGAAAGGACACGTTCTTAGAGACCTCTTCTTTATCAAACATGTCTTCAGAGAAGCTGTACATTTTCAACTGAAAATGACGACACGGATTCTTTCTCAGTGGCACTGGCTATACATTCAAAGCATGCCTATCGATCAGTTGATCCTTTTCTACCGTTTGGTACTGTGTGTTGACCTTCGATTTTTCATTTGTTTGTATCTCATATGAAGAATTTTAAATTTAGTGTAAAGGAGCCTGAATACGTCAACAGATATGAAGTAACTATCGTTTGCAAAATACGCTTCATTCAAGCGTACGGCACAGTGGGTGCCTGGTTGATACCGTTTGCTGACTATTGCCAGTCGCCTGGAGCGAACCACGAGGGGTCGGCTTCATTCGCCCGTTTTCTTGTGCATGAGGGTGGGTATGCAAAATACGCTGATAACGGTTGATCGGAGTCGTTGTGGCACAGTGGTTAAGATCAATGGTTATCAATCAAAAGGTTCCTAATTCAAGTCCTCTGGCGGCACTGGTTTTGTGCCCCTAGGCAAGGCTCTCTATATTCTTTGCCGAGTCCTTCGAAGAGAAAGAGACTCGCTGAATGGATCATTCATCTTTCACCTCATGAACTAATATTCGAACCTGTCCATTGCACTCATAAACATTCATTATTTGTATACTATACACTCTTATTGTTTTAACTTGTAGTCCCTTTACACTGGTGAAAATTGCCTATGAACTAGGAACAGAGTTCAAACCCTCTCCTACCATTTCACTCGTGTGGTTAATTGTTGATTATAATCTGTAAACAGTACCGAAGGGCCCCATATCCGCTGAAAAGCATGAAACAGATGAGAGGATGAATGGATGCATAGATTATCAAACACATATAAAGAGAAAGATAGAAGGAAAGGCGACATTATGAAACACAAGAGTTACTGGAAGAAGGACGTAAATGATGTGACATCAGAAAACGTGAAGTCACGATACAAAACAAGACCATGATGGCCATACACTTCCCTCCTCTCTTCTGTTTTGCGGGCAAAGTTGAGGGATCGGTCAAGGGTACAAATCGTGCAACAATGCCTACAACTTCGACAGAGAGGGGAAATCGAAATAATCGTGTATGCCTGCAAAATCGTAGTGTTCGGTATAATAGTGTTCAGAGGTTAGACTTAAAAAGTCAGTCAGTAAATATCCAAGTAGGAGACCTATATATAAAACTTGTTGCCTTGCTTTACAGTCATTAGATGTCTAGACGGAGATGTAAAACTGTAGTAGGCAATACATTACTGTGGAGTGCATCCACCTATCAATATTTTCAATGAGCAAACTAATGGTAACGTGGTACAGCTACAGATCATACTAGAAGAATTCTCATTTAATGAGCGGACAAAGTGTACGATTATTTTGTGACCATTCACGATGTTTCATCTTGGCTGTTATCTCTATACCAGCATGTTTGCGGACAGAGCCTGGAGTCGAACAGAATAAAGTACTGTAATACAGTATGAGGCGTCGAAGAGCAGAGTCTGCTTGGCATTCTCCTGCATCGTCCCAACTTTCGAACATCTTTTTCTGTCTTGCCATCAATCACAACAAACGTTTAAAGACC